>NC_045437.1:133884148-133936861 GCF_002776525.5 Piliocolobus tephrosceles
ATTCTTGGGTCTTCCACATACATTTTGGAATGAACTTGTTTCATAAGGAAATTCTGTTGGAATTTGGATGGGATTCAAATTCAATCTATGAACACTGTAGCTATCTCTAATTACTTATGTTTTCTTTGATGTATTTCAATAGTTTAACCTATCTTTTGTAGCTATTGAAAATGGTATTTTTTGGCCAGGTGTGGTGGCTCACGCCTGTAATCCCAGCACTTTGGGAGGCCGAGGCAGGCGAATCACAAGGTCAGGAGATTGAGACCATCCAGCCTAACACGGTGAAACCCCATCTCTGCTAAAAATATAAAAAATTAGTCGGGCATGGTGGCAGGTGCCTGTAGTCCCAGCTACTTGGGAGACTGAGGCAGGAGAATGGTGTGAACCCAGGAGGCGGAGCTTGCAGTGAGCCTAGATAGCGCCACTGTACTCCAGACTGGGCAACAGGGCAAGACTCCATCTTCAAAAATAATAATAATAATAAAAAGGGTATTTTTACAAAAAGTATTTCTCATTCTCCTATTCCCTGGAATATAGATATCCTATTTTCCTGAAATATAGATATCTAATTGACTTTTTTGGTATGTTGATCTTAAAAGTCAGCACCTAGATAAGCTGTTTTTCATAATCTGTCTGTAGATTATTTTAGGTTTTCATTGCAACTATAAATTATGTTAATTTGTGTAAGTTTTATATCTTTTTTTTTTTTTTTTTTTTGAGACAGAGTTTCACTCTTATTGCCCAGGCTGAAGTGCAGTGGCACAATCTTGGCTCACTGCAGCCTCAGCCTCCCAAGTAGCTGGGACTACAGGTGCCCACCCCCACACCTGGCTAATTTTTGTATTTTTAGTAGAGACAGGGTTTTCATCATGTTGGCCAGGCTGATCTCGAACTCAAGTGATCTGCCTGTCTCGGCCTCCTAAAGTGCTGAGAATACAGGCATGAGCCACTGCGTGTGGCTATCATTTCTTATACTAATTCTTTTTCTTTTTATACTATACTTTCTAGAACCATACAATACAGTGTTGATTAGAAGTAAAGAAATGAAAACCTTGCTTCTTCCTCACTTTAAAAAGGAAATTTTCAACAGTTTACCATTAAGTATGTTTTTTGTTCTAGGATTTTTCTCCCCTAATGCCTTTTAACAAGATAGTTCTCTACTATTCTCATTTTGCCAAAAGTTTCTATCATTAATTAATGTGAATTTTATCAAATACTATTTAATCAAGTGCTATTTTATAATATATAATGGAATATCTATTAAGATAATATATTTCTCCTTAATATATTAATATGGTGAATTATATTAATTTTCCAACCATCCATTCCTGTGTTTTTGGCTTGAGCCCAACTTTGTCATTATGTATTATCTTTTCTATATATTTCTGAAAATATTTCATTATTTTTGGTAATTTGCATCTGTATTCATAAGAGTGTGTTCTATAATTTTTCTTTCTTGTAATAACAATGTCAGGTTCTATCACTTTTCTATAATCCAGAGTTATTTATGATAGATTAGAATTATTTGTGCCTTGTATGTTTAAACACATTGATAAACCCTCTGGCATGAAAAATACATGTTTTTCCACTAAAAAGAATAATTATAGTCTCATAGAGGTTTGGTGTTTCTTCTCCAGTTGTTTTTTGTAAGTTAGCTTTTTGTTTTTTTCCATTTCATATAAAGTTTTAAAGTTTGTTGACAAAGTTTTTTAAAATAATATCCTCATTTTAAAATGCTATTCTCTTTTACACTGATAAAGAATTTTAAAAATTAAAAAAAAAAAAAATGCCCCCTGCATTTGTAGCTGTCTTTTTTTTTTTTTTTTTTTTTTTTGGTCCCACATATTTTTATTCATGTCTTCTTTTTCCCTTGAACAGTACTGCCAGAGGTTTATTTTATTAGTCCTTTCAAAGAACTAACTTTTGGGTCTGTCAATCTGATCTATTTTTATGTTTATTTCTAGTTCATAAATTTATCTGTTTTGTCCCAGATAATTCTCTTAAGTTCTAAAATGTGCTGTTGTGTTAATTTTTGCCTTTCTAAATTTTAATATATGCATTTAAAGTTATGAATTTTTCTTTGATGGCATCCCAAAGAATATTTATAATATAGGTGTAAATATTTTCTAATTTTAATATGACTTCTCTTTTGGCCTATGAGGTTTATTGAAGGGTGTTCTTTAGTTTTAGAAATATGTAAGATTTATTAGTATAGATTTCTAGTATTTCTAGTATAGACTGTCAGTTTTTGAACTGACAATCTTATAATGGAGAACATTTTCTGTATAACATGAATTCTTTAAAAATTGAGCCCAGGTGCTTAGCACTCGGGATCACTTAGCACTCCTAGCACTTTGGGAGGCTGAGGTGGGCAGATCACCTGAGGTCAGCATTTCGAGACCAGCCTGGCCAACATAGAGAAACCCCATGTCTACTAAAAATACAAAAATTAGCTGAGCATGGTGGTGCATGCCTGTAATCCCAGCTACCCTGGAGGTGGAGGTTGCAGTGAGCTGAAATCACACCACTGCACTTCACCCTGGGCAACAGAGCAAGACTCCATCTCAAAAAAAAAAAAAAAAAAAAAAAAAAATGAGACCACCTTTTTGGCTCAGCATGTATCAATTTTTATAAATCTTGCATACTTATCCGAAGAGAATGTATGTTCTTCAGTCTTTGGTGCCATATTATATGTCTTATTAACTCAAGTAATTGAGTTGTTCCACTCAAATTTTTTGAATACCCATATATATTTTTTATCTGTTTTATCATTTACTAAAAGAGCCATGTTATTAGATACATACCAGCTTAGAATTGTTCTATCTTCTTTATCTTAATATACAGTGATACTCTTTATTTCTTGTAGTGCTTTGTCTTAAAATTTATTTGCCTATTGTATAGTTGTTCCACTATGCTTCTGTTATTTGACTTGGACACATTTTTCTGTCATTTTAAATATCAACTATTCTGTTTTAGATGTCTTTCATATAACTGAATTTTTAAAATTTCAGATGACTTTTTATTGAGGTAAAACTTATATAAAGTGCACAAATCTTAATAATATACTTTGATGATTTTTGATAAATGTCTAGTTTCAGGTAATCACCATGGCATCCATCACTACTACCCTCGGAAGTCACCTCATGCTTCTCTGCATTCACACCCACCACCCTCCAGTGGCATGATTCTTCCGATTTCTAGCACCACAGATAAGTCTTGCTTGTTTTTGAACTTCATATAATGAGAACAATAGTTTTTACTCTTTTATGACTTTTGAAACTAGAGATTCTTCCATGTGGCTCTGTTCATCAGTTGTTCATTCTTTTTATTGCTTAGTAGTGGTTGATTGCATGAATAGACCATGATTTGTTTACCTAGTCTACTGTTAATTGATATTTGGTTGTTTCCAGATTGTGGCTGTTTTGTAGAAAGTACTATGAACATTCTTACACAGGTCTTTGAGGAAAAGTTTTCATTTCTCTTGAATAGGCAGCTTTGAGTGGAATGCCTAGGTCACAAGATAGGCTTGTCTTTAATGTGTGTGGTGAGGCAGCATCTAAGATGGTCACTAGGAATCCTTGTCTCCTGGCATTCATGCTCTTATGTTATTCTCACCCCTCAACATGGACTGGACGTAATGACTTGCTTCTACACAAATAGAATATGGCAAAATTAATGGGATATCACTTATGAGCTTAAGATGTAAAACGACTGTGGCTTCCATCTTAGGCTCTTGTTCTCACTCTTTCAATCTGAGGGAAGCCGGCTACTATGTTGATAGCTGCCCTGTGCAGAGGCCCGAGAAACGGAGGGAGAGGAGGCCATGAACTGAAGAAAAACTAAGGTGTTCAGTCTAATAGTCTTCAGAGAACTTAATCCTGCCAATGACCACTGGAGTGTGTTTGGAAGTGGACCCTCCCTTAGTCCAGCATTTGATAAGATCACTGCCTTGTCCAATAGCTTAACTGCAACCTCATAAAAAATCTTGAATCAGAGGCATCAGCTAAGCTGCACCTAGATTCCTGACCTACAGAAAATGAAAGATAATAAATGTCTGTGGTTTTAAACTGCTAAGTTTTGGTATAATGAGTTACACAGCAATAGATTAATAACACAATTAGAAATTGGCAAACTGTTTTCCAAGATAGTTTTGCAGTTTTACATTCCTATCACCATTGATGTTGAGTGCCTTTTTAATTATAGAAATGTTGGTGGCTACATAATAGTACTTTATTATGATTTTCACTTTGCTGATGACTAATGTTAGACACCTTTTCATGTGATTATTGGGTGTTCATATATGTTTATTTGGAAGGGGTCTATTTAAATCTCTCCCCTAACCTTTTTACAATTAGGGTATTTGTATTTTTGTTATTGATTTGTTATGTATCCTGGGTAAAAATTCTTTTTCATATATATTTCAAGTATTTTCTCCCAACCTATGAGTTTTTTTTTTCATTTTTAAAGCAGTGTCTCTTAATGAGTAGCTGTAAATTTTGATTTTAATTTGGATAAATTTCAATGTATTAATATTTGTAATTTTTACTACTTTGTGCCTTCTCTAATAAACCATTGACTACCCCAAGGTCACAAAGATACTCTTCCCATGTTTTCTTCTAGAATCTTTATAGTTTTAGCACTTATACTTAAATTTACGATCCATCTTGAATTAATTTTTAAGAATGTGTTCATTTTTTCTAATAGGTTTATCCAGTTGTTCCAGTTCCATTAGCTGAAAAGATAATCCTTTCCCTATTGATGTTTTTGGTGAAAATCAATTAAGCATATATGTGTGGATCTATTTCTAAACTCCCTGATCCATTTATCTGGCCTCAGGATACTACCTGGCTGTCTTAATTCTCTTAGTTCTATATTCTTTAATCCTGCAAGACTATTGTTTATACAAGCAACATTATTTATGTCTATGTCTTTAACTCTTTACATATTCCTTCTGTTACCTTAGGCTTTCCAATATCAAAAGAATCCTTGACATTTTCCTTTAGTAGATGTCTTCTGGGGTAAGCCCCAGTTTTGTTTTTCTGGAATAAATCTTTAATTGGCCCTCCTGTGTGAGAGGGACTTTGGCTATATCCACAACACTGCACTGACAATCATTTTCTCTCAGGTATTAAAGATACTATTCCTTCATATTCTGCTTCTCACTGTTGTGATGAAGAAGTCAGCTGTCAGTCTAATCTCAATCCCAGAACTTCTACTTGTTTTTTTTTTTTTTTTTTTTTTCCTCTCCTACTCCTTTATCTCTGATGGTCTATAGTGTCATTCTGATAAGTTTACATGTAAATTTCACTTTATTTGCAGTATTTGAATTTTTTTTTTTTTTACTCTTTAAACTTGTGGTTCTGTGTCTCTCATCACTTTAGGACAATACACACCTTATATGTCTTTGAAAACTGTTCTTGCCCTAGTCTCTCTCTCCTCATTCATTCTGCAATTTGGATTAGATGTTCTTACTCTAGCATTCCTATTCTTTTGTCTCTCCGATTTTGAGGTAATTCTTCAGATATATGTTTATATTGATTTATTTTTCTCTTTCTCATATTCATTGGAGTTTTGCTTTTTGAGATTATATTTTCATTTCTAGCAATTCTGTTTCATTTCTAATCAGTTATTTTTATATGCCTTTATTTTTTACTCTTAATTTATTCATGCGTTTCTTTATGCATAGTAAACCTACTTACCTCTTTTTTTCCTCTGCTAATTCTCGTAACTGAAGCCTCTGTGGGTCTACATTGGCTGCCTGGTTTTCCTGCCTGCTCTCTTGCTCACGGTGCCTTGTTTCTGAGTGTATTTTGTACTTCTTGACTGTGAGTTCATATTGCTTGGATTTTTATCTGCAGGAATTATTTGAAGCCTGAATTTAAGATGGTTTTCTCTAGAGAGGATTTGCATTTGTTTCCATCTCACACTGGTACCCCCATGAACTTGAACCCACTGTAAACTAATTTCTCTGCTTGAGGTTTCAGGCCCATCCAAGTAATAAGAATTCAGCCAGGCTACAAGCCAGAGTGAAGGCCAGTTTGAAGTTATCAAGTGGTAGAGAAATTTAATTTTTTCCTTTTCATTCAGTGCAGAGGTTCAAGACAGGCAATTTCCCTTGTAGTCCTCTGACTGGAAGGGCCAGGTAGGGAAGACTAGGCAGATTAGATTCTATTTCACCCTTACACTGAGGCTTTGGTACATGGGGGCCCCAGTTTCATCTGTGAAATCTCTAAGACTCCCCACTTCAGTGAACCCCAAGATTTGCTTTGTTTCCATAACCCAGGAGCCCATGAAAACTGAAGCTAAATTTCATCTAGGTTAGCAAAATCAATAAAATTAAAGGGACCTCAACGATCAGTTGATGTCTCTGTGTTCTCATGCTCCTTTAGGGCTTGAATGTTGAATATCTTAATTGTTTTCAGACGGTGGACTGGTTAGGGAACTTAAAACTACCATCTATGTTGCACTAGAGCTCCATGTTTCTGATTTTTCAAAAGATTATGGAATTTGACATGGTATGGTAAAATCAGGTCAACTTTAAAAGTTGGCAACTTCTTTTTAAATTATGGATGTGGCAACTTTCTGAGAATCACATCCAGCTGAAGAGTTGTCAGTTGGCTAGAAAGCTCCATGGAGGTTTGTTGATCATGGCTCCATTAGAGAAAGATAACATCTATGAATGAAATATGTAATTCTGTGTATTATAGGAATTTGTCCTTACACATTTGGGAGACCTGGTTAAACAATCTAGGTAAGGTTGTCTTTGTGTCTGATGCTGGAGCTTGAAGTCAGTGGGGTGGGAGTCAGGAAAAAAAGATGGGTGTGAAGTGGGGAAGAATGATGATGAACTGGAACCCACGACAATCTCCCACCACTTCTGTCTTTCTTCCTGAAACTCAGCATGTACCTAGCCCAGGAGTTGGAGAAGCTAGAAGAGAAATGGTGGGAGCCAAAAGACTCAAGTCTCGGGCTGCTGCCCCACACTAGCAAGGTGATCGAGCAGGTGATCTCCAACAGTGCCTGTGGCTCTGCACTGATTTACCAGCCCAAAAGGAGTATGGCAGATGCTGCATTCTCACCTTCCAAACCTCATGCGGCCATGCTAACTCAGGAAAGGATTTTGGGAAATGTAGTTCCAGCTCAGCTAGGTTGATACATTATAAATCCACCCCACCTTGTTATCCCTGTTTTATTTTTAGAGACAGGGGTCTCACTATGTTGCCCTGGTTTTGAACTCCTGGGCTCAAGCAATCCTGCCTCAGCCTCCAGAATAGCTGGGATTACAGGTGTGCACCACTATTTCTGGCTCAGGTATCCCTGTTTTAACTGCCTGCTTTGGCTTGAACACATGGTACTCAGGGGAACCAGTTTCAACTTGCATTATAGAAATTGGCTTAAATAAAATAAGCACCAGAAAATAGGAAGAAGGAACATAATCTTCTCTAACTATATATATAAGTTCTACTTTTAAGTCAAATAAGGGTCACTTTGAAACTGAAGTTCCTTCTTATCTCAAATAGGTATTTAAATTTTATCAATGAAGCTGCTAGGTTTGTAGAGATCTGTTGAAAGAAAAATCTATGCATAATATTCTAGGCTTCTGCTCTAAAGATTTAAGAAATGGATTGGATAGTTCCATTTGAAGACTATTTCTCTCAGAAAGCAGTGATATTCTGTCCTCTAGAGCAAAACCATTTTGAGATTTGCTTCTATGAAAGGCAAGCTTGGCCATTACAAAACATTATTTTGAATCTACTCTTCTTTCCCAGTGTAGAGCTAGTTGATTTATTTAATAAACATTGATTATACTGGGCTTAAGGGGACACAGAAATGCAGAGGGACAAGCATGCAGCATAAAGACTTTTAGAAAGAAAGTAATTTTATGGGTTAAAAGAAATTTAAACAAAGTAGATAATGTGGTATTAATAAGAGGCAGGGCGGGGTGCGGTGGCTCATGCCTGTAATTCCAGCACTTTGGGAGGCCGAGGCAGGTGGATCACCTGAGGTCAAGAGTTTGAAATCAGCCTGGCCAACATGGTGAAACCCTGTCTCTACTAAAAATACAAAAAGTAGCCAGGTGTGGTGGTGGGTGCCTGTAATTCCAGCTACTGGGGAGGCTGAGGCAGCAGAATCGCTTGAACCCAGGAGGCAGAGGTTGCAGTGAGCCGAGACTGTGCCACTGCACTCCAGCCTGGGCACCAGACCAAAAACTTCGTCTCAAAAAAAAAAAAAAAAAAAGAGGTGGGAAGCAAGTGAGGTATGGCTTTGCAGAATAAGGATTTTAAATGGAGTGGTGGTATAAAGGAGCAAAAAAGATTCCTGTGATGGTTCATTTTATTTTTCAACTTGACTAAACCAAAGGTACCCATACATTTGGTCAAACATTATTCTAGGTGTGTCTGTGAGGGTGTTTCTGGATGAGATTAACATTTGAATCTGAAGAGTAAAGCAGGTGCCTCCTTAATGCAGGTGGGTTTCATCTAATCTATTGGTAACCTGTATAGAACAAAAAACTGAGTAAGAGAGAACGTTGCCTGCCTGCCTACTTAAGACATCAGTCTTCTGCCTTCAGATTGGAATTTATATAAATACCATCTACTTCTTGGTTCTCAGTCCTTCTGACGTGAACTGGAACAATATCATCAGCGCTCCAGCTTGCAGACAGCAGATCATGGTACTTTTCAGCTTCTGTAATTGTGTGAGTCAATTTCTTATAGTAAATCTACGTATGTCTAGTTTTTTCTGTTTCTCTAACAGAGTGGAGAGTGCATAAGAGGTAGCAAGAGGACTGCAAGGAAAGTAGCTAGGAGTCTGTTATTATCCAGGTGGGAGAAGATGGTGATTTGGATTTGGTGATGTACTGGATCCAGGCTGATTTCTAGTGCTGTAGATTTTATTACCGGTAGACGGTGGAGGTCAGTTACTGAGAGAGGGAAGAGAATAAGCAGAATGCTTATAGAATATAAGGATAGAAAACCGTGAGTTCAGTTTGAAATATGTCAATTTGAAGATGTGTGAGTCATCAAGCAGAAATGTGGACATGTAGGGCCAGAAATAGTAAAGTGGGAGGTGTATGTGATCGTTGTTGGTGGAGTATTTTCGTATCACTGAGTTAACGGTACGTTGTGTATAACACCCCAAGAAAAAGAAACCTGAGGCTGGACACAGTGGCTCACGCCTGTAATCTCAGCACTTTGGGAGGTCGAGGCGAGCGGATCACAAGGTCAGGAATTCAAGACAATCCTGGCTAATAAAGTGAAACTCCATCTCTACTAAAAATACAAAAAATTAGCCGGGTGTGGTGGCGGGTACCTGTAGTCCCAGCTAACCGGGAGGCTGAGGCAGGAGAATGGCGTGAACCTGGGAGGCATAGCTTGCAGTGAGCCGAGACTGAGCCACTGCACTCCAGCCTGGATGACAGAGCGACTCCGCCTAAAAGAAACTTGAAAACGTAAATGGATTCCATGGAGCATCCACTGTCTCTTTTTGGCTGGTGAGACTAGGAAGGTACAGTTGAGGAACTGATTGTCTAGCCAATTCGCTATGTACATTGCATTCTCCCAGGGTAAACACTTCCTCTGAAATGCTCTCATTTCCATAGCTAGACATGAGGCAAAGCTTGACCAGAGTTCCAAAGTGACCAGCCTCTGTTACCCTCTGAGAGGGTTTCATAGCTCGTGTTTGAAGACGTGTAGTTTTTGGCCCAGGGAATACAAGGAGAAAATTGGTCATCTCTCCCAGGTTTATCAAGCTCTGAGATTTTTCTCTATCAAACCTTCCTTTCCTAGCACACTTCTGCATTCAGTTTGAAACCTCTGCTCAGCTCAAATTCCACTTAATGGACCTGTGAAACATGGGGAAACTGGGTCCCTTTCCTTCTTGGCTGTACTTGGAAGTCTCATGAATCAAAAAAAATCCTACAAAACTTTAAATGTTATCACAAAGTCTGTTTTGAAAACTCAGAGAATAATTTATTTGCTGTTGGCATTATCAGTTTGTTCTTTGTCTCAGGCTCATTTTTTGTTGAAATTGTTTTTGTTGAAACAGTGATTACTTACCCAGATTTCTCGTTTTCATTTCCTTCATCATAAGAATCTACATTAATCACTTCCAAACCTAGACAAGCTTTTAGATCATATTCTGTTTCCATCCTCAGAGAATGGAGACAATGGCTTTTGTTACTTTGGGGAGCGACCTTCAGAACCTCATAAAAGCCAAATAATATATGTGGTAGCTGAAATAGAAGAGGTTAGCTCTGGTCTTTCCTAGGAAACAGCAGTTGCACACCAACACCTAGGATTACTCTGTGTAAGTTTGAGAAAAATAATAATCAGAGAAAGTTACGACTGAAAGGGAAATAACTTTGAAAAAAACTGGTGGGAAGGTGTAAAGTTGGTGTATTTTTGGCCAATTAAAGCAGCTGCACTTGGGGAGATTTCAATGTGGTCAGAATCACAAGGGGAGCTTTTGAAACTTGGGTCACAACCCACACAAAATCAGAATGCCAGGGCATTTATTGATTTGAATTTTTTCTTTAAGGAGGTGGTTGAGAACCATTGACGTAGACTGACTTAGCAGATCTTCAAACGTTAATAGGGAATCCTGCATTCCACTGATGAGAACAGCATACTTAGGATATTGCGTCTGAGGACAGGTAACCCAAGTAACAACCCCAATAGCTAAGCTAACATGCTTGATAAAATAAAGATCTACAGTGCCCACCGTGTGGGTCCATTATACATCTGTGTTGCCGCTCTAATGCTGCTGTCTATATAAAACTTGAGCAAATGAGTAGGATTCTTTAATTCAAAAGTTGTGTATCTCTAAGAAGTTGACATTATTCATGGCAGTCTTTAAAGTGTATATATTTTTCAATTTCTTCATTGACCTGAAGTTCATTAGCACTCACTGAATCTTCAAGAGCTCAGTTTAATTTCTACTTCCTTGAAAAATTGTTCCCATATTTTAGCTGTGCTGTTTGATCAACACTAATGAACCAATAGCCATTTTGAAGAGCCTGGTCTGTATCAGTGTAATGGGACATTTGAAGTAATGGTGAGTGAGATTTTAATGCCAGGCAACTTTAAGAACATGATATTGGCTACCATCATGTTCGGCTCTATGGTCCAATTAGTTTTCTGCCTGGATGTTAATAATTTTGACAATAAAATTATGACATTTTCCTGCAACACTTGTGACTCATCTTCTATTTTCGAGTTAAGCTTTTTCAGAGTTGGATTCAAAGGAACTGCAGAGGCCTAGGGTTTTCCAATTAAAGTCCATGGCAAGTATCACTGACAGATTTAGATTCATACAGCATAAATGAAGCCATATTATATACCATGGGTGTGCTTTTTGAGTTAGGCATTCTAGCTGGTATTCTGTACCAGCTCCATTTGTGGCAAGAGGCAAGGGAGGTTCAGAGCAGTTAAACACTGTGGCCAAGACCATGTGCTTAGAGACTTGTAGATGAAACCCAGGTCTCTGACTCCTCACTAGTATATTTTAATAATATTCCATGGTTCTGATTGTTTAAAAGTAGCTTTTATATTGGGTAGAAATATCTTCCGATAACATATGTCATCTGCAGCTTTCATAGGCAAATACACACAGTTTATAAAGACAAGCATTCTGGTTATTTTCAAGTTTTCTTTATCCAGGCTGTCCCTGACCATCCCTTCTATCACTTAGTGACATTTCCTTCATGCCACTGGACACAATTGCAATTATTTGTCTCTCTACTTGTTTTAATTTGTCTCTTCCTCTAGATTAAGCTCTGTAAATGTGATAATTCTACTTGATTTATGCCCAGCATCAAAGATATTGCCTGGTGTGCAGTATATATTTGTTTGAATTGACTTCCCTCTTAGAATCTGCTGCCTCGTGTTGAATGCAATGCTCTTGCTATGTTCTGAGCAAGGTGCAGGGCCAAATGAGCACCCTTTCCCTTGTTGGTATGATTCTGAACAACTTAAGAGTATTATTGCAGTCTAGTTGCATTGGAATTGGCAGTCTCATTAGTGTTATCTTTCACTGAACTTAGGAAAAAAATATGATGCTAGGGCCATATTTTGTTATGTTACCTTTTAGATTTTCCCTAAGGGCCACAATTTCCCCCTCTTAATATATCTTAAATACCGTATTCTTCTAACTTATTAGCAATTTCATGCCACCTTACAATCTTTTATTCCAAATTTCTTGGAAGGGAATGTAGGATAGTTCTTTAAAGCTTGAGCTTCAGACTCAGGATTTTGAGCTGAAGCCCCTCATCTACTGAATGTTTCACCTTGGAGAAGGCTTTTTGAGGCTGAGCTGTTTCCCATGTTCAGAAGAGATATTGGTATCTTCTTTGTAGCACTGTTATAAAGATGAAATGTGGAAATGTAGGTGAAGCCTTAGGATATGGCAGTAAGTGATTGGTGTTAGTGTAGTCATTCCCCCCTTAAACTGGTTAGAACTGATGATTCCTTTTGTTGCTAATCCCATCTCTGGTGTTCCTGATCCACAAGAGGTACCCTGTTTTACATAATGGCCACATAACAGACTGCAAAGAACTTGAATGCAGAGAGTAATTTTAATCCAAAATGTTCAAAGGTAAGTGGCCAAAAATAGTCCATTCTATGTTTTTGACTGTTAAATTTACTAAAACTTTAAGAACTATGAGAGAGGAAAAACTTGATAGATTCTCTGTAGAATTTGTCAATTACTTTTGCCAGAGATCAAAACTGATCATAAATACTGTGCCTTAGTAGCCTAACATGGCTTCTGAACTGTGAATAGAAGCTGGGGTTTTGTAGCAAATGGTGTTCCTCAGAACTTGAGGTTTCCAAGGTGACTGCATATGAAACTACAAACATCATAGTAGCAGTTTCCAGAGGGATTCTCTTTATGGTCCTCCCTATACCCTCCATCCCCAAACCATTACATTCTTTACACTGTGATTCTTTCTAAAATGAGATAGAAACTAAATAATTGATCTGAATATCAAAGAAATGATATACATTTCCATCTTCTTAACTTTCATTAGAGTACGATTTTTCAAGTGTGGAACTCCCAGAGAAGGAGGGAGGCTGCCATCTTTGCTGTTTCACAGCCTTCACTGGTGATACCTCCAGGTACTGGAAAATCTGAGGTGATTAGGAACTGGAGTGGATACCCAGAAAACTGCATGAGGACTTCAAAAAAGTGGCCAGACTGGTTTTGTTTTTTTGTTGTTTTTTTAAAAAAAGCCATCCAGAGATCAGCAACCTCAGAGACTGAAGGTAGATAAGCCTACCAAGATGAGAAAGAATCAGTGCAAAACCACTGAAAACTCAAAAAGTTAAAGTGCTCTTTTCCCCTCAAATGACCACATTACCTCTCCAGCAAGGGTTAGAAATGACAGAAGTAGAATTCAGAATATGGATCAGAACAAAGATGACTGAGCTAAAAGAGTACATTGTAACCCAATGCAAGGAAGCTAAAAATTATGGTAAAACATTGCAGAAACTGAGAGATGAAATAGCCAGCGTAGAGAAGCATGCAACCAACGTGATAGAGCTGAAAAACAGACTACAAGAATTTTATAATGCAATAACAAGTATTAACAGCAGAAAAGACCAAGCAGAAGAAAGAATTTCAGAGCCTGAAAAAACTGCCTTTCTGAATAGAGTAAAAAGAATGAAACAGAATGATGAAAACCTCAGAGAAATATGGGATTATGTAAAGAGACCAAATCTATGACAGATTGGTGTACCTGAAAAAGATGAGAATGGAACCGATTTAGAAAACATGTTTCAGGGTATTATCCATGAGAACTTCCCCAACCTAGGTAGAGAGGCCAACATTCAAAATCAGGAAATGTAGAGAACCCTAGTAAGAAGATCATCCCGAAGATGAGAAGATCATCCCTAAGACACATAATCATCAGATTCTACAAGGTGGAAATGAAAGAAAAAGTGTTAAAGGCAGCTGGAGGGAAAGGACAGGTCACCTACAAAGGGTAACCCATCAGACTAACAGAAGACCTTTCGGCAGAAACCCTATTAGCCAGAAGAGATTGGGGGCCACTATTCAACATTCTTTAAAATAAATTCCAACCCAGAATTCTTCATAAGAGAAGGAGAAATAAGATCATTTTCAGACAAATGCTGAGAGAATTTACCACCAACCTGCCTTACAAGAACCCTAAATATGGAAAAGATCATTACCAGCCACTACAAAAACACACTGATGACACTATAACGCAACCACATAAACAAATCTCCAAAATAACCAGCTAACATCGTGATGGCAGGATCAAATACACATGTATGAATACAGAACCAAGACCCATCTGTATGCTGTCTCCAAGAGACCCATCTCACATGGAGTGACACACATAGGCTCAAAATAAAGGGATGGAGGAAACTCTACCAAGGAAATGGAAAACATTAAAAAGCATGGGTTGTAATCTTAGTTTCTGCCAAAACAGATTTTAAGCCAATAAAGATTAAAAAATACAAAGAAGGGCATTAAATAAGGTTCAACTCAACAAGAAGAGCTAACTATCCTAAGTAAATATGCACCCAGATTCATAAAGCAAGTTCTTAGAAACTTTCAAAGAGACTCAGATTCCTATATTAGTGGGAGACTTTAACACCCCACTGACAATATTAGATCATTGAGACAGATATTCAGAACATGAACTCAGCTCTAAATGACTTAGACCTGAGACTTATATGCAGATCTCTCCACCCCAAAACAGCAGAATATACATTCTTCTTATCACCACATGGCAGTTACTCTAAAATTGATCACACGAGCGGAAGTAAAACACTCCTCAGCAATGCAAAATGACTGAAATAATAACAATCTCTCAAACCAAAGCACAATATGCACCCACGTTGGTTGCATGCTTCTCTATACTGGCTATTTCATCTCTCAGTTTCTGCAATGTTTTACCATGATTTTTAGCTTCCTTGCATTGGGTTACAATGTACTCTTTTAGCTCAGTTATCTTTGTTCCCATCCATATTCTGGATTCTACTTCTGTCATTTCTAACCCTTGCTGGAGAGGTAATGTGGTCATTTGAGGGGAAAAGAGCACTTTAACTTTTTGAGTTTTCAGTGGTTTTCCATGACTACATGGAAATCGAACAAGATACTCCTGAATGACTCTTGGGTAAATAATGAAATCAAGGCAAAAATCAAGAAGTTCTTTGAAATTATTAAGAACAATGTATCAGAATTTCAGGGACACAGCTAAAGCAGTATTAAGAGGGAAACTGATAGCACTAAATGCCCACATGGACAAGTTACAAAGCTCTCTAGTTAACAGCCTAACATCAAACAGAAGTAGAGAACCAAGAGCAAACAAATCTCAAAGCTAGCAGAAGACAAGAAATAACCAAGATCAGAGCTGAGCTGAGAGAGAGACATGAAAAACCCTTCAAAAAGAAAATGAATCCAGGAGCTGGTTTTATGAAAAAAATTAATAAAATAGATTGCTAGGCAGACAAAGAAGAAAAGAGAAGATTCAAATAAACACAATCGGAAATGACAAGGGGGATGTTACCACTGACCCCACAGAAATACAAACAACTATCAGAGAATATTATGAACACCTGTGTGTTCATAAACTAGAAAATCTAGAATAGATAAATTCACGGACACATACACCTTCCCTAGACAGAACCAGGAAGACACTGAATCCCTGAATTGACCAATAATGAGTTCTGAAATTGAGGCAGTAATAAATAGCCTACCAATCAAAAAGAGCCCAGGACCAGACAGATTCACAGCTGAATTCTACCAAATGTATGAAGAAGAGCTACCATTCCTACTGAAACTATGACAAAAAATTGAGGAGGAGGGATTCTGCCCTAACTCATTCTATGAGGCATCGTCCTGATACCAAAACCTGGCAAAGATAGATAAAAACAGAAACCTTCAGGCCAGTATCTTTGATGAATATTGATGCAAAAGTCCTCAATAAAATACCGGCAAACTGAATCCAGCAGCACATCAAAAAGCTTATCCACCACAGTTAAGTAGGCTTAATCCTGGGATGCAAGGTTGGCTCAGCATATGCAAATCAAATGTGATTCATCAGATAAACAGAACTAAAGACAAAAACAGCATGATTATCTCAATAGATACAGAAAAGGCTTTTGATAAAATTCAACATCCATTCATGTTTAAAACACCATAAACTAAGTATCAGACCCATAGCCAGTATCATACTGAATGGGCAAAAGCTGGAAGTATTTCCCCTTGAAAACCAACACAAGACAAGGAAGCCCTCTCTCACCACTCATATCCAACACAGTATTGGAAGTTCTGACCTGGGTATTCAGGTGAGAAAGACACAAAGGGCATTCAGATAGGAAGAGAGAAAGTCAAACTATCCCTGTTTACAAACAACATGACTCTACCTCTAGAAAACCCCATGGTCTTAGCCCAAAAGCTTCTTAAACTGATAAGCAACTTCAGCAACATCTCAGAATATAAAATCAATGTGCAGAAATTACTAGGATTCCTATGCACCAACAATAGTCAAGCCCAGAGCCAAATCAAGAATGAACTCCCATTCACAGCTGCCACAAAAATAATAAAATACCTAGCAATACAGTTAAGCAGGGAAGTGAAATGTCTCTAAAGAACTACAGACCACTGCTCAAAGAAATGAGATGGCAGAAATGGAAAAACATTCCATGCTCATGGACAGGAAGAATCAATATTGTGAAAATAGCCATACTGCCCAAAGCAATTTATAGATACAATGCTATGCCTATTAAACTACCATTGACATTCTTCACAGAACTAGAGAACTATTTTAAAAATCATATGGAACCAAAAAAGAGCCCAAATAGCCAAGTCATCCTAAACAAAAAGAACAAAGCTGGAGGCATCATGCTACCTGACTTCAAACTATACTATAAGCCTACAGTGACCAAAACAGCATGGTACTGGTAGAAGAGCAGACACACAGACCAATGGAACAGAATAGAGAACCCAGAAATAAGACCACACACCTATAAGTATCTGATCTTTGACGAACCTGACAAAAGCAAACTGGAAAAAGGACTCCCTATTCAATAAATGATGCTCAGATAACTGGCTAGCCATATGCAGAAGACTGAAATGGAACCTGTTCCTTACATCATACATAAAAATTGGCTGAAGATGGATTAAAGACTTAAATGTGAAACCCAAAACTCTGAAAACCCTGGAAAACAACCTAGGGAATGCCATTCAGGACATGGGCATGGGCAAAGATGTAATGATGATGAAACACCAAAAGAAAAAATTGACAAATGAGATCTAATTAAAGAGCTTCTGCACAGCCAAAGAAATGAAGAAACGATCAACAGATTAAACAGATAACCTACAGAATGGGAGAACATTTTTGCAAACTTTGCTTATTTTTTTCTTGTAAATTGTTTAAGTTCCTTATAGATGCTGGATATTATAGACCTTTGTCAGATGCAAAATACCTCATTAAAAGTAGGCAAAGGACATGAACAGATACTTTTCAAAAGAAGACATACATGTGGCCAACAAACACATGAAAAAAAGCTCAAAATCAGTAATCATCAGAGAAATGCAAATCCAAACCACAGTGAGACACCTCACACCAGTCGGAATGGTTATTACTAAACAGTAAAAACATAATAGATACTGGTGAGGTTGTGGAGAAAAAGGAATGCTTACACACTGTTGGTGGGAGTGTAAATAAGCTGACATTGTGGACGGCAGTGTGGCAATTCCTTAAAGACCTAAAGACAGAACTACCATTTGACCCAGCAATCCCATTATAGGGTATCTACCCAAAGGAATATCAATTAAAGACACATGCACGCATATATTTATTACAGCATTATTCACCATAACAAAGGCATGGAATCAACCTAAATGCCCATTAATGATAGGCTGGATAAAGAAAATGTGGAACATATACACCATGGAATACTAAGCAGCCATAACAAACAATGAAATCATGTCCTTTGCAGGAACATGGATGGAGCTGGAGGCCATTATCCTCGGCAAACTAACACAAAACAGAAAACCAAATACCACGTGTTTTCACTTATAAATGGGAGCTAAATGATGAGAACACATGGATATATACAGGGGAACAACATGCACTGAGGCATTTCGGGGGATGAGAGGATAGAGAGGATCAGGAAATATAATGAATGGTTACTAAGCTTAATACCTGGGTAATGAAATAATCTGTACAATAAACACCCATGTCACAAGTTGACCTATGTAACAAACCTGTAATTGTACTCCTGAACTTCAACTAAAAGCTAAAAAAAAAAAAAAACCTCACAGAATCTAGGGTCTGACATTTAGTAGACCTGTGATTTTGGATAAGTGTTCAACTTCTCTGAATCTTAACTTAAAAATAAAGGTAATAAAAATTCTAATTACATCCTTGTAACATATGTGTATATTGTCTTTAGTATAGGTCTGGACTATATTGTGGTACAATTGTGAAAGGAGGTGGAGAAAACCTCTCAAATGCTGCTTAATTATTGGAGATGCACAATGAAAAATTTTTAACTCGCCTCTTTTCAGCCATTGTTTTGATATTTCAGGTGGTTCTCTGTCAGAAGTATAATTTCATTTTACTTGGCCTCTTGGGATTTTTACACTTCCTTTGTTGAAGAACTAAATGGAATGACTTTAATCTACATAGTAGCTCACAAAGTTATGAAACTCTAAAAAGAATTGTTCTGTTTTCACTTCAGGGCTTTGATGAGGAGAAGAGGACATGGGATGTTAGAAGTTATTTTCAGTACTGCCTATGGATGACAATGAGAATATTGTACATTTTACTGTTTACTTGTAAGATGTAACACAGAAATGGAGAAAAATTGCTTATATATACTAACCTTGATTTTATAATGTATTTTAAATAAAAGATCAGCCTAGGATGCCTCATCTTAAAAGATCAGGGCAGTAAGACACTGATAGAAAAGATAATAATGATATTATTTATTAATATTCATCGGATGCTTCTTGTATTCCAAGAATTACTTAAATCCTTTATGTGTATCATTCCATTTCATGCTTGCCACAACCCTGAGAGATAGATCCTATCATCAATTCCATGTAGTCAAAATATGAGAGCTCATAATCTAGTCTCACTGCCTCACTGCCTCTGAGGCCTTTGCGGCCTTTGCTTTAAGCCACTGTTAGAAATATTTGTTAATACATGTGGGAGATTTTCACTGGAGAGACAGAGAGTAAACTAGGGCCTTACTGTCAATGCCAGTCAGGGGGATGGTAAAGGCATGTGGCTATAAGGAGGACTTGTTCTCAAAGGAAAGCTCAGTATGTAATTATGTACTAGTCTTTATTCAATCACAAGGTAAGTAAAAGCTCCTCAGAAAAATCCAAGAATGATATATAGCATATGCCATCTTTTGATGCAAAGCAAATTCTCTACATGGTACAGATATCTCTGCTAATAATGTTTATCAAGATTATTCATTACAAGGTGTTAAAATATTTTTTTTCAATTACTTTCTAATGAAATGTACCAATTACCTTTTGAATGGTAACATATGGCTGTAATCTATTCCAGTAAGGATAAATCTTGTTTATATAAGGTTTCAAGGGCTCCTTCCTGAACTGCATTAATTATAGATGTAAACAAAGATAGAGGATTATTATCACATTTATTGATAAATCCTCAACTTCATTGCAATATAGTTATCTGGGTTAGACAACATTAATCATCAGTTAATTTCCAACAGTTATGGTGTAATTCTTTTATACAAGTGATGTTTTTGCAACCCAGGTGATTTTGGAGCACGTTTATGAATGTGTTTGAATCCTGGGGTAGTGGGGGAAGAAGTCACACAGACCATTGTGCATGGTGAAGTTGAAAAAAATGCTACTCTAAGCAACTGTTGGGTTATCTTTTGGCTAAGAAATAGCTATACAGAAAAATATCAATCACTATTTTTAAAAGTCTTATCTTGGGGTGGTGGAGGGCACTGCTGATAAAAAAGAATCAAGCTTCTATAAGTTCTAAGCATGTGCAGTGACTCTACCTTTTTTTTTTTTAGACAGAGTCTCACTCTGTCACCCAGGCTGGAGTGCAGTGGCGCAAACTTGGCTCACTGCAACCTCCGCCTCCTGGGTTCAAGTGACCTCCCAGGTAGCTGGGATTACAGGCATTGCCACCACACCCAGCTAACCTTTGTGTATTTGGTAGAGACGGGGTTTTGGCATGTTGGCCAGGCTGTTCTACCTCATGCAGTAACTTTTGTCTGAATGTGGGAGGAGAGAGAGGAAGGTACTATTACTATGAGAATTCCAGTTTCCAAGCAAAGGAAAATCTATCGTTTTGATGATTGCTTCCTTCCCCATTCAATGCTACCATGGGATTCAGAATGGACTCTGAGATTTGTCACGAAGTTATTCTTCTCTGTTTCTGATTATCTTTTGGTCTTCTTTGAAAACTTCTCCAACTGTTACAAGAGGATAACACTAGTAGTTACCTCACAAGATTGTGGGGAGGATAATTGAGGTATTTAATATAAGATACATAGAATAGTGCCCAGCACACTTTGCTATTTTAAAATGTTAGCTATCTTATTGTTTATGGATTTAACTGTTTAATGTTCACAGGATAAACAGGAAAGTTTTACCTGTTCTTATCTCTTCCAACTGCCTTTTGTACTTTACATTGAAAATAAATTTGTATGAAAGACGGAAGGTGATTTACCAAGGGAAACCCAGTATATTAATTACCTTCTCTATTAAGTCCTACGATAGGTAATTTATGCATATAATCTTATTTAGTTCATGACTTATATAATATTGGCATTATTATTCTCATTTATGAAGAAACCAAGACAGAGAGAAAAAAGGGATTTAGCTTATGGAACACATAGATAAATAACAGAGATAAGGCTCAAACCCAGATCTAACTTCATAGTTCTATTTTCTTTCCAGAGTGCTTAAGAATTCAGTTTTTAGCATATACTTGGAAACACTGCTTTTCTAACATTATTTTTGCCAACTTCAGCTGATTTTTTGCTAATATTTTGAATCATTTTAAGAACCTGGGTATTCTTCAGTTCTATATGTTTTTAACAATTGACCAGAAGATAGTACTGGTCTATCTCCAATCAAATACTGAACACTCGCTGTCCATTGACAAAGATTTCTTGCTTGACCAAATTTTAGTCGGGCTTCTGAACTTTCTCCTTATGCCTCTTTTCCCCTATCCTTGTAAAATCCAGCTTTAGCAATAACTCCCCATGCTACCCTTGTTATCAGTGTGCGTTCCTCATCCTCCACCATCCCCCTGGGTCTGATCACCTGGTCTTTCTTCTGCAAGAATTCTGTTGGGTCAGTTGAGTCAGGATCTCCCTCACCCCTGATGCTTCCTCTTATTTTCCATTCATTGAGCCTCACCCTGCTTCTCGGCTGTACATTCCCAACTTGCTGTGGTTGGAGTTGAGCCCAATTTCTCTCCCTGGCTGTGAAACCACAGGTGCAGTGCTCCCTGAACCTATTGCAATGGTCCTAAATAAATATTACCTGCATTTGGAACACTATTCTATAGATATTTGAGGCTTGGTTATGTGTTACCATAGTACTAAATGTAGAGAATATAATGATGTACTGTTTAACAGATTCTATTACTATCCCTGTTTTGCATCGGGAAAACTGAGGCATGGAGAGGTTAAGTAACTTGACCACAATCATACAGATATGTAGCAGCAAAACTTGGTTTTGAACCCAACCATTCTGGCCCTAACGTCAGCACTAATTGCACTTCCTCTCCTGTGGAAGATAAACCTGTGAACCTAACAATTGAAATATAAGGAAAAGCAGTTATTGCAAGAGGATTAGAACAAGATGGAGTATCTGAGCTGGGCCTGGCGGGGCTAACCCACACTTGAGGGAGGAGACCTTAAGGAGAAAGAAACAGGAGACAGAAAAAAGATTTCTTCAGGCCGAAGGAGCATAAAGAGGTTATTAAGCCCAGGGAGTAGGAGAGGGGTGAGTAGGCCATTAGAACCTTGTTGGCTGAAGAAAGGAGTAGGGGGTCTTCCCTTTAAAGGCAGTTAAACAGTGAATTACATGGTAGGCACGGTAAGACTGTGTTTAGAGAGACCATCTGGCTTCAGGACAGAGAAAATATTGCAGAATATGGTACACAAGTTAGAAAGTAAATAGAGGTTAACGCGCAGAGGGATGACAACCAGATTTATGTCCTAAGTCTGGCAACACAGGACAAGGAGCAGGAAAAGGAACTAAAGGGTTAGAGTTTGGACACGTCCAGATGCCCGTGCTATTTTCAGGAGAGACAAACATTCTTGGGGGGCAGTTTTATTAGGGTCTGAGGCTGACCCTCCTCATAATTATTGTAATAGGCAAGGTCTCTGAAAAGAAAAGAAGATGCAAAGAGCTCTAAAATATTTCAGGAAATTCAGAATGCTTCAGTATGGCCATCTTCAAGATGGATTACATGAAGATAATGACTTCGACACAAAACAAGATCAAACAGTGACATAAATACAATTGAGAAGTGCAAAATGCTTCCGAGATGACTAGAATTTGAGAAAGGAAATGTTAATATCCAGTACTGGAAAGTGACAGATAGAAAATAGTTGACAGAAAGCATAAGAGTAATAAATTACCAAAGAGAAATATGGATGTGCAAATTAAGAGTTGATTGGGAAGATCATTATGTTGTGTGCAGACAGACACATTAGTCAATTTATCAAGCCTGCCAATGCCCTTTCTGAGAAATTCTGTTCCCACAACCCCTGCTGAGCAGGCAGTGGGCAGACTCCCCGGACTGAGATACTTGGAAAGGGGCTGGTAGGATATTTTACCTGGGGC
This sequence comes from Piliocolobus tephrosceles, assembly GCF_002776525.5. Taxonomy (NCBI): domain Eukaryota; kingdom Metazoa; phylum Chordata; class Mammalia; order Primates; family Cercopithecidae; genus Piliocolobus; species Piliocolobus tephrosceles. The sequence goes on from NC_045437.1 coordinate 133,906,985, forward strand.
AAGAGTGTGGAGTTGGCCCCTCTGGCTAGGGCTGGGGTGGCCATTTTGTTTCACTGCCAACAAAAGCAGGGACGCTTCCCTCCAGAGAAAGGGATCATCTGTCTTACAGATGGAGTCCAGTTGTGATTTATGGAACTCATCAGGCCCAGCTGGCTCTGGACTCTATCACACTCCTGTTTCCTCCTCATACATTTCCATAGGCTGGCTTAAGTAGTCTTGTTTCTTTCTAACAAACAAATTCATCCAGGGCTAACAGAGCTTTACTCAGACACTCAAGTGGTTTTAAGAATACCTATTAATAAATCATAGAAGCTCAGAATAGGGAGGCCCTGGCCCAACCTTCCTTGCGAAAATGGCTCTCGACAGCATTTCTAATATGCAATGCTTCTTGATCAAGTATGATTCTCCCCTGAGACAGTGTATGTCATTCTTAGAGCCCTCATTCTAGACAACTCCTTAGAACTCCAGACTCCTATTGTTGATCAACACCTCCGTGACTGTGTTTCATCTTAGACATCCAAACTCAATATGCCCCAAATTAACTGGGGCATTTCCTCCCCAAATCTGACACTCTTACAGAACTTCCTTTCCCAGCGAGTGGCATCACCGCCCTTAGTGACTACCTAGGATTCCATTCCTGATGCTGTGGAAGTCCAGCAGAACACTATATGAAAGCCTCAGAAAAATGAGCATCCTGGAATTTCAATCATCTTAAGTTGTATTTTACTGCCCTAAGTACAAAAACCACATTCTCAGCAAAGTAAGAGATCTCAAACTGGAGGATTAAATATCCAGAAGAGAAATTTCTCAAGTCTCTTCAGATTGGCATGGATTGATGGCTATGGGATTGCGTCTGTTCAGTGTGTAGCCCTGCCAGTTTTCAGTAAGACCTAACTGGGGGCTTGCAGATACTTATACCCCTTAAATACATCATTCTGAAACTCTAGCACAATTAACTTACATACTTGTAAACAACCACCACAATATGTCTTTAGAAAGCCAAATCACTAGAATAATATCTAGTTTTATTTTCTTATGCCACAGTTACATCTTGCTCCATTGTCCAGAAGTTACATAACAGTAACTAGGTGTCCTATGCGAACATCATATTAAACCAACAATGGACAGTGCCTACCCTGGTGCAGTGCATTATCTTCCATGCCAGATGACCGAAATGTGCATGTGACAGGCCTCGCCAAGGATTTCTGCAGTCTTCGTGCTCTCCCTTGCCTCCCAGATTCAAATCACCATGATTTGGGTTTATCTCCTCAAACTCTTACAAATCTGTCACTGTGTTTTTAAACCCACTGCTATCACCTTGATCCAATTCACTGTCATCTCTCCTCTGGAACATAAGAATAATTTCTTAACTCTATTTTCACCATGCTCCCTTCCCATCCACTCTCTACATTGCAAGAAGAGTGATCTCTTATAAATTTGATCATATCATACATGCATGCATACACACACACACTTGGCTTAAAACACCTCAGTGGATTCTCACTGCTCATCGGTTAACAAGTGAAAAATCTTAACATGGCCCACAAGCCCTACGTTGTCTGGATTTTCCTTACCTCTGGTCTCTGATCTTGATCGTGCCTTCCTTTTGGTTCTCACACATGCCACTCCTGTGCCAGCCCTTCTCCTGCTCATCCTCAAGAGCGCAAGTCAAGCATCACTCCCTCAGGGGAGGCTGTCCTCATCATTTGAACTAGCTCAGGTTCCTCCTATTACATGCTCTTATAGCATCCTGAATCTTCCCTTCATAACATTGTTAACTGCTGCAACTTTGCATATATTTGTGGGATCATTTGATTCATTTATTTTCCTCACTAGAATATTAACTGCACAAAGAGAAGAATGTTTTTTCCTATTTTGTTCACTGCTAATCCCATTGGTAGGATGATGCTGACAACGTTTAGGTCTATAATAAACAAGTATTGAAGAAGTGAAAGAATGCCCCCCATTCAAACTCTGGCACCTAGCTCAAAGATTGGAGCCTGCCGCCACTGAATGAATATGTGACAGAAGAAAGATGTTCAGGAGCAGGATGGAGGTGACAGTTCAGTGGGATGCAGGGTGAGTGACTCTCCCTTATTTTACCTTTCAATCTCAGATAACCTGGCGCTCCTTCCCTTTCATTCCTTGTAGTAATCCTGGCAGATACATCATTTAAAATATAATTTCATCCAGTTCTGTCCTTTCCATTAAATTTGGTAGTGCTGGCATTACAGAAGCTTTTAACCCTCTCTAGGCAAAGGACTACTCAGAACTTCACATCCAATAGGCATATTCATTTTTTTTAATGTCTAATTTACTAGCGAGAGATTATACAAAAAGCTTTTACCCTAAATGAGGACATATGTGATTCAGAAACTGATTGCACCTTTATTGGACAAGATGGAGGAAAGATGGCGGCTGGGTCCCCACAGAAAGGTGATAGGATGTGTTTTGTCTTGTGTGGCCCCAGAGAGTAGTCAAAGATTCAAACGTTAGAAGTAGAAGGGAGAGATTGCAGCTTGTTATAATGCAAAACATCCCGTAAGTGGAATGGTCGACCTATAGCTAAGGCTGTTTATAAAGTCCAAATGGCTGGCTGCCAGGGAATGTATAAGAATAATTCTGGAACTGGAAGAAGCATTGGATAAGATAAACTCCAAGCTTCTTTCTCTGAGATTCTATATTTGGTGTAAAAGTACACGTTGTATTTTAGGCTTGGGAAGAGATACTAAAACACAGTGTGATAAGGGGAGCTTGAACAGCCATGGAATAATTTATCATGGTGAATTCTGAACCTGTAGCCCAGGATACACGGTAAACCCAAGCCAAGAGTAGTGGCTGTATAGACTTTATGACAACACTGTCATTGGGGCTTTGATTAGAGTTGTGACAATATAAAAATCATTACTATGTGAGTGTTCACAGTTTTCCTTCTTACTATGTCTGCCAAAAAACAAACTTGGTCTTGCCTGCTCAGATTATCTCCTCTGTTCTGTTTCCTTCATTTGCAGAATTTGTCTTTACTACTCTGTTTGTGTGGTGTTTTTTTTTTTTTTTTTTTTTTTTTCCAGAGCTTTCAGTACTGGGAGACGCAATTTGAGAGGAGAGGCTAATTTGATCTACTTAATAAAAAAGAGACAAGAGGGAGGCAAAAGGAGAATCGACTACCTTGTGGGCTTCAGAGTTAGCAGAATGGCATTCCTTCCTAAATTACTTCACCAGGGAAATATGATTTCACTCTAGGAATAAACAGGGCACTCAAGAGATCACATAGTCATTTAAGAAATAATCATTATTTCTGCGATTGATCATGCTTGTTTTTCAGGTGCCAAGTATTTTTGTAATCAATTGCTCTGGTTCTCTGGGAGTCCAGTTGGAGTCCAACTAGAATCAAAAGAGAAAGTGATATGGATGTGACAGTCTTCCTTTTCTTTGCTAATGACCTTGCTACCTACTTCACTAAGAAAAAGACAACCATCATAAGAGGACTTCCATATATTCCTACCATCTACTCACTCTGCATCAGTCCTCACCTTGTCTGTCTCCCACCTTGTTGCTCTGCATGGACTCTCCATGCTGCTAGGGTTCAGCCCTTGCTCACATTCTGGGTCTTTTCTTCCCCACTTGAGTGTACCATCTTGCTAGCCCCTCCTCTCTTCTGTATCATCAATTTTCCTTTCTCTCTTGCATCACTCTCATCTGCATACAGATGTGCTCCATTAGATTCACTGACCCCAAATACCCCTTCAACTACTGCCTAATTTCTCTCTCTTTGATATCAAAACTCCTTTAAATATTTGATTATTTTAGCTCTCTCCATTTCCATGATGGGAAAAATGGAACAGTCCAGTGCCAGTTTCGTTAGTCAATCTCCCAGCAGCATGTGACACCATTCAATACTTACTTCCTAGGTGATCTTAACCAGTATCCCAGCATGGTTACCATCTCTACACAGATTACTCCTATACTGACATCTTCTGCCTTGAACTCCATACTTGTACATCCAACTGTCTGCTTATTTTTTCCTTCTGTATATCCAACTTGAAACATCTCAGACTTAGCACATGTACACCAAACTTCTGATTTCTGCCCGTCCTCAACTCTCCAGGCCTAGGCCCCACCTGCTGCCTTCCGCACCATGCACCATTCCTGCTGTGTGCAGCCTCATATTCCAGTTGCTCAGGCTACAATCATTGAAGCTATCACTAATCCTTTTCTCTCACATCCACACACTAACATGTCGGAAAATCCCATTATCTCTGCATTCAATATATATTCAAAATCTAAGCACTTTTCGAAATGTCTGCTGCTGCCATCCTAGTCCAAGTCACCATCCTATATCTTCCCTGAGTTTTGCAAAAGCCTCTTTAACTGGCCTCCTGGCTTTCCTCTCTGCCCCCATAGTCATTTCTCCTCACAGAAGCCAGAATGTAATAAAGGTGGCACATTTGGACCAAAGTGTAATCCTTAGAAAGCAAACTTTATGAGCAAAAGGTAACTTTGGGTGAATTAGAAAATAAAGCTCTCTTTGGGAGATTGCCTTTTGTTTCAGAGTACAGGCCCTCTGCTGGGCACCCATTGATTCTTCATGACCCTGATTTCTTTGCTCAAAACCCATAGGTGGTAGCCACCTCAGACAGGGTAAGAGGTCCAGTCTTCACATCATCCAGAATGCTTCATATCATCTGGCTCTGTGCTGCTTCTCCACCCTCCTGTCAGAATATTCTGCCCCTTTTTCACACTGTTCTAGCTACATCAGTTACTGTGCTCTTCCTTGAACACACAAAGCATGATAAATCCACAGGGCCTTTGCACAAACACATTTCCCCAAATATGTACTTGGCTTACCCCCTTCAGTTATATGCTCAAATGTCAGCTGATTTGAAAGGTCGTTCCTGACCACCCATTTGTAACAGAATCCTCCCCAGATGCTCACCTTCTACTGGTCCTGCTTTCTTTTTCCTCCCTAATATTTATTCCTGCCTGATCATTTTTATTAGTTATATGGTCATTGCATCTCCTTTCCCCATAATTGGTGCTTAATATCCATTTGTTGTACTGATGCTCAGTGACTGTTCATTGATACACTTAGATAAAAAGCAATGGACACCAACATGGTCTCTTTTGGCTCCTTGTGGCATCTGAAAGTTCTGCCAGTCCTCATTCCCTCCTGCAGAGAAGGCAGGGATGGAGCTTCTGGGACTACCAGGGTAGGAGCCAAGTACTTGGAAGAAGCAGTAAGGCATCTGAGGTGACTTACTGTCTCTATTAGAGAGTGTTTCTCTCTGGGTCAGTCTTTGGTAAAGGAGACTAAGGAGAACTGTGTAATCCTTGTGACCCAAGTGTGATCCAGCTCTCCTTATCAAAGTCTACATTAGGGTTTGAAAATAAAAACCAACAGCTAGCAAAAAAATTTTAAAAAAGTTCCTTTGACTGCCAAAACCCTCTGTGCTTAGGGCCTAGGCTTAAAGGGTCGCCTTGTTGGTTCCCTCTACCTATCACCCCTCTTACAGACCTTCACTAGTGGATGTTCTGAGAACTTTCCTTTCATCATATGACAGCCATTTAAATTCCTGGGTCCTGGCTGTCTCCTAAGTTTCTACTGTGCAGTGTAACGCCATCCACCACAGATGACACATTTAGGTATGCACTCTGCAATGCTGTATGTCCACTCGGAAAATAATTATTAATGTGCTAGATTCAGCAGTTAGCCACAGAAAACTGAATCTTGCCCTCATTCAGGTTACAGTCTCTAATGGTTAATCATATGTGTAAACTTGGCTAGGTCATGGTGTCCAGCTATTTGGTCAAACGTTATTCTAGATGTTTCTGTGTGTGTGTGTGTATACACACACACATATATGCATATAAAATATATGATGAGGTTAACATTTATATCAGTGGACTTTGAATAAAGCAGATTAGGCTCCAGAATGTGTGTGGGCCTCATTCAATCAGTTGAAAGTCTGAATATAACAAGACTGACCTCCCTGGAAGAACAACAATTGTGTCAAAAGGCAGTCTTTTCTCAAAAAACGGCAACTTTTTCCTGGATTTCCACCTGCTGGCCTACCCTGAAAATTTTGTGTGTGCCAAGCCTCTACAACTGTGTGACCCAATTCCTTAAATCTTTTTCTATTTTCCCCACCTTCCACTTCTCTCTCTCTGTATGTGTGCATATTTGTATACATAAACATAAGAGAAGGTTTCTCTCATCAAGGGTAAGGAGGGGTTAGGCAGTTAGGAGGAGTAGAAAAGGGTATTACAGGCAGAGCAAAGAGTTTGTGAAAAGACCTGTGGCCTTCCTTCTTTTCATCTTTATATATATATATATATATATATATATAATTTTTTTTTTTTTTTTTTGAGATAGGGTCTCACTCTGTTACCCAGGCTGAAGGCAGTGGTGCTTTCATAACTCAGTGCAGCCTCAAAGTCCTGAGCTCAAGTGATCCTTTTGCTTCAGCCTCCTGAGTAGCTGGGACTACAGACAAATGCCAACACACCTGGCTAATTTTTTTGATTTTTTATGTCAAAATAGGGTCTCACTTTGTTGCCAGGCTGGTCTTGAACTCATGGCTTCAAGCAATCCTCCTGCCTCAACCTCCCAAAGTGCTGGGATTATAGGTGTGAACCACCATGCCTGTTTCATCTTTAAAGCACTTGGAGATAGATACTGTTATTATCTCTATTTAAAAAATTTTTCTTTTTATGACACTGGGTCTTGCTATGTTGGCCAGGCTGGTCTCACACTCCTGGGCTCCAGTGATCCACACACCTCGGCCTCCCAAAGTGCTGGGATTACAGGTATGAGCCACTGAGCCTGGCCTATTAACCCTATATTTAAGATAAAAAACCAAAGCACATTGAGAAGAAACACCTTTTCTAAAGCCACATACTTGGGATACAGCATAGTTGAAACTGAGGGACGTGTGCTTTGAACTAACAAGTTACAGTGCCCATTCATGTTGGGAGAATTAGAGAAACATTCATACCCTACTATTTTCTGACTCATCTGCTACTAATGGATTCAGCTTGAAAGGATGTATTATTTTCATTTCATCCACATATTCCTCATGTGTACTGCATACATACTTATGCCAGGCCTCACGCTAAAGGTTGGGAATTCAGAGACGAACATGGCATGGAATTTAGGAAAGCTTAGCTTAATGAGGAAGACAGAGATGTTTGTATTACAATGAAGCTTGCAAACAGTAAGCATCTTTGGAAGAGAAATGGGGAAGCCGACACAGAGAAAGTGGCTTTTGAGCTGCACTTGGAAAGATGTTTTGCTGTACCCAATTATGACAAACTTTGGTTACAGTTAAAACAGGCAGACACAGAAATGACTGTCAGGATGGAAGAACCTTACACTTACAGATCCCTAGAGGCAGAGGCATATCATGCCACTCAAGAGGGGTCACATGGAAAAGCCCTGGGGTTGGTCAGGAGGCACAGGGAGTAAAGGGAAAATGTAGGCAGGAGCCTCTATTGTGGGTTCCATGCAGAGACCAAGCAAAGACATAGTAAGCAAGCTTAGGATGGGCTAGTTTGAGGGATTTTTCAGTGGCACTGGGTGGAGGGGCTGTCCCCAGTTGTCTGGCACCTGACCCTGGAGTGATTAGGGGAGCTAGAAAGTGAGAGTCTGATCATGGAGGTGGTTGGATCTGCTCCCTGGGTTAGATGGTTTGCATATGAAAGAGGGAGGCTTGCAGGTAGGCAGCTGTTTGTTATGTCTAGGAATTCACCAACCCTGCAAGAGGCAGTTCCTCCAGCATCAGCAATTCCCCCATGATGTCAAAGCATCAGAATACAGAAAACAAAGGTATTGTGAACACAAATACATATAAGTTTATCCAAAAACAATGAGACAAGGCACTGCAGGGAGAACCACACCATGTACAAGACCACTGAGGCATGAAGGAGCCTCGCAGTTTTGAAGAATGACAGTGTAGGATGTAGTTGGAGTAGAGTATTCAGGAGCTGCGTGGGAGTCAGTATTAGAGTGAAGCACCTTGAAAAGAAAGCTGGATCTTATCTCCAAGCAATGGAGTGACACTAAAAACTGCAGGATTAGATGTATTGGTTAAGACACAGTGTTTCTCTCTCTCTGAGGCATCCCATGTAAAGTGACCCAGTTAAAACCAGCACAGCTTTTCTTAGCATTACTTTAAGAGGAACTCCTTTGAACTGATTATTTGCTCGCCATCTGGTGCCCAGGTAAATGCTTTAGATGTTTTCCTTTTAAAAATATTCAATGTATTAATTTCACACATGAGGAGAAATCATATTAAATCTCACTACATAATTAGCCAAACCATAAATACATTTTCAGAAACAAAGATGACTCGTGTTCTTTCATAATTAAACCTTGAAAGGTTTCATTAAAAAGCATCATATGGAGAAAACTAGTTTAGAAAGAATTGGGGCTTAGCTTCCTGAATGTGTGCATAGAGAGCTTCTGTGTTCCACCCCTCTCGAGGGAGGAGGAACAGATGTGTAAATGACATAGCAGTCCTTTACAGGGGGTGGGCTGTGTTTCTATCATGCATGACATGCTGTCTCAGAGACCAGGGAGCTGGTTAATGGGAAGGAGGAGCCTTTTAAGGAAACAACTTAAAGCATTCTAATCCTTCTGTGAATTACATCTGGAGAACACAATAGTGAACCGGTAATGCCAGAAAATAATGACCATAGTAGAACATTTAAGGAGTGGTTACTATATGCCTGGCACTATGCTGACTGCTTTGTATACAGTGATTCCTCACAACCACTCTGAAGTAGGTGGTATTATGCACATTTTTCAAATAGGAAGACTGAGGGCACAGAGGCAAGAGGCAGAGCTAAGACAACTTGTCTGACCTCAGGGCTGTCTCCATCACATTTGAGTCCGCTCTGGAAATCAGTGAGAAACCCGCGAGCCCTGGAACAGAAAATGTGCAGTGGAAATACAAGTGCTTCCTAGCTGTGAGATTTCTAGCCTCAGTTCCTCATCCATAAAATGGGATAAGACAGTGGTAGGTAGTGGTGAGGTTTGAGTAAAATAATGCCCGTGAAACTGACAAGGGTAAGCCATGTCATGGATATCAGTTGTTAATGCTTCTTTCACTGGTGCTTTCATCATCAACATCAAAGTTAGTGCATCCTAGCAGGATTTTATGTCAAGGTATTTAGGAGCACTGTAGGGTAACTCATCTGCCTAACAGGACCACTTCACTCCCAGGCTGAAGAAAAGTGGAGTATTAAGGCTGTCATGCAAATTTTTCTAGTTAAAAAATCATTTATACTAAATATAATTTCTGCAATACACATTCTTTTCTTGCAAACAATGTTGTCAGTGCTCTGCTTCAAACCATGCAAAGACATTTAAGAATTTGTTTAAATATCTTTGCCTTGGCTCCCTGTGAGGCCCTGTAGGATTCTGGCCTGCTGACCTTGTCTTGCACCATTCTTTCTTTCTAAGGACACCTTGGCACAGTGGCCACTCTTCTGTTTCTCAGACAAGTACTTGCTCTATGCCAGGCACTGCACGGAGCATCAATATGAGGATGATCTCTTTTAATCCTCACAAGAGCCTTATGGGACCTGGTGTTTATCTGTATTTCACAGTTGTGGAAATTGAGGCCCAAGCAGGTTAATTAACCAGACTGAAATGACATAGTTAATAAGTGGCAAGCTGCAATTCAAATCCAGGCACTCTTGAATTACAGTCCAAACACTTCAACTTCACACAATATAGCATCTCTCAGTCTCATCTTGTCTAGCAACTCATAACAGCTCCAAGTAAATGCACATTGAATAAAGGAAAGATTGATGATGATGAAATGGCAACATGGATTAGTCACTCAGGATGGGGGAAAGCCAGCATAATGAGCAAGCCAAGGCTGACAGAAAAAGACCATTTGCAAACCCTAAAGGTACAAGTGTAACCAGTTCACCTTTCTTTTCAGTTGTGCCCTGCATAATCCTCACTGAGTTTGAAGCCTGACTTCAGCAACCAAATTATCCTTTGCTGATGAGTTTCCACTAGTGTTAAAGGCTATCATCTCCTGTCCTTTCCATTTACTCTAGAGTCAATTCATAATAATTGCATTGAATTTAATCATTACTCATCTTACCTATTTCCTATCTCCCCCATTCCATTATTATTTCTTAATTAATTTTAGGACCAAGACAAGTGGCATGCCATATGATGACTGACCAGAAACATTAGAAAGAATGGAAGATGTTTCCTGAAGCTTCGCTACTCTGGAGGGTGGAATGAATTGTGACAAATGTCAACTTTCATGGCTCAATGAGCCCTTTCCTGAGCCTGTCAACAGTGAACTAAAGAAATAGAATCTCTCTCTCTCCAGTCAACAGTAGAACAGTGCTTACGCTCCCAATATTTATGGATATGTTTATACAATTCTCACAAACCTGACACCAATGGCCTGGGATCAACTCAGACAAGCGGTAAAGAAAAACAAAATGATCCTTTGAAAGGATGCATATTTAAAAAAAAGATTTGTGTTCTGAGTGGCTTGTTTTGAGAAAAAGATATGCTTTAACTGAGATCTACATGATGTAGCAAATAAAAACAGGTATGAAAATCCCTTGAACTAAGTTTCACTGGATTAACACACCCGATCAATTCTCATTAATCACAACAGTTACGTTCTATCAAGTCAAGTTGAATGCTGGAATCACGGGTACTGAGTCGTTGTTCCTTTGAGCCACTGCTCCTAGGGGAAACACAGGCTTAGGCTTCTGTGAGCCTCTGGTCATGACATTTTTGTCCATTGATCAATATATAACTTTGTTTTTTCTGTGTTTCTGTTTAAAGACACTTTAATAAATAGTATTGATTCATTAATATTGATCTCATAGCCAACAGGACTGTACCTCATGTTTGATGAAGCTTATTTAACACATATTTTCTCTATAAGGCATATGTCAGCCTTCCTGTGCTTTAAAAACACTGGACAGCACTTCAAGACTATAGTTGGGGGCCATTTTAAACAGCAAAATCAAAGGACAAAAGTGCAAAAAATGTGGCAATCCATAGACCACGAAGAAAGATGCTTGTTTACGATAAGAGCTGAAACAAGGTGGCAGAACATCACCTGGTTCTACCTCAGCTGGGAGTACGTATGTTGAATGACTCCAATTTCTTACTGCTCTACATATGTCCATAAATAAATGTGTAAACACAGTGAATGTTGATTCCAGCTTACAAATAAAGTTCAGAAAGAGGCAAATTCACAAGTATGGAATTTGTGAATAATGAGGGTCAACTATGAATATGAATCCCAAGCTTATAATTTGCAATTCCTTTCACATATGTTGGAGTGAATAGGAAACTAGAGCATTTATTTGACATAACTGGGACTCATACCAGGATCCTCTATGAATGGCACAATTAGCTCTTTGAGCTGGTGGAATCACTGATTGGATTGGTGAAGGGATTAGGATTAAGTAGCTCAAAGGCAAGGCCACTGTCTAATACATATCTCCTTGTTTAGTTGGGAAAACACTAGAAGTCAGCTAACATAGCTGAAAGAAACCAGAATATCTCAACTCCTTTGGCATATTTTGAGATGCCTATTCCCAGGGGCTACAGATCACAAAAACAGCCTTGAAAAGCGGCCCTTTTGCTGGGGAGATTTGCATCTAGAGAGGAAATCCACATTAGTAAAATGAAGTAAACAACAGATGCAAACAGACTTTCTCTGAGGACCTCTTATCTGGATCTAGGAAAGATTAACTCACAGGAAAAGGAGGCTGAAGTCTGACAATATAAGGTTCTGACAGAGAAGCTTTTACCACAAGCTCCCGTTTGTTCCTTCTGAGAGCTGCTACCTGAGAGGTCTCCTCTGCCTAACAGGACCCCTTCACTCCCAGGCCTTTCCTCCTCTCTCCCTCCCATAATCCCCTCTTGACATGTTCAAAGTCCCTATTCTTCCTGTCCTGCCAGGATAGTATAAAAACTTCAGTCATGTAAGCCCTTCTTCTGAGTCTCATTCTTTGTGTATATCTCCCATGTCCATACATGTGTTAACAAATGTGTATACCTTTTTTTCCTGTTAACTGTTGTCAGTTTATTTTAAAACTCAAATGATCAAACACTCATTGGTGGGTAAGGAAGGAAATTCTGGTCTGTCCGACCTAGCCAAGTGGTGGTGGACATTTTGGGCAGTATCTCCTCACTCAGAGTCTCCTGTACCTGCCCGGTTACCCCTAATCATAGGTGATTTCTACCTGATAGGAAAGTTGATTGGTGGGTCCCTCACAGCTGAACCTGTATTTATATATTAATTCAGTCAATATTTATTCAGAACCTACCATGTGGGAAGCAGTTGTCTCTCTAGATGATGGGAAGAGACATGAATAAGCTTCTCATGAAGCTTATATTCAAGTACGGGGAATAGATAACAAGTAAACTTATCAGTTTCCCATTGGTTTAAGTGCAATGAAAGGAAAAGTGAGGTGATTGATAGATAGCTAGTGGGTGGGAAGCCAGGCTCTCCTGGAAAAGGGGTTGGGGAATGCTGCTGTGAAGGAAGAGGGGTCTGTGTAATGGCACACAAGTCCAAGGGTGGAGCACAGCCAAGGGCAGGGAGGAACACAAGGACTTGGTGTGTACCACGAAGACCTGGGTTTGCTGTGCTGGGTGAACTGGGGAGCAGAAAGAGGAGCTGGAGTCGAGCCCAGACCTTGCCTCTAGTGTTTCCTGAGAAACTGGATTCTGTGAGAAACCTGGCAAGCTGATACATTTCTCTCTACTTTTTCTTAACACACATCTGTCTAGTTTCTAATATTTGCAAACAACAGTTCCTACCTAATAGAAAAGTCGATTGGTATAGTTAAATGCTAACATTACCTTGGCTGGGAAAAAAACTTTAATTTTTTGAATATGACTTCATAAAATGAAGACAGTGTTCTGTGAGTGCCACAACACTCTCTATACCAACAGCTCATTTGAACATGTTTTCCAAAGATCTGCCAAGCCTGCAGCATACCTTACCCCATCCTGGAACCACTTGCCAGAGAAATATATTACGCTGTCATGTCTCTGTCTGAGGCATTTAAACCAGAGCAACTCCATCCTGAATAGGGGCTGGATAAAATAAGGCTGAGACCTGGTCTCAGATGGTTAAGACATTCTAAGTCACAGAATGAGATGGGAGGTCAGCACAAGATAGAGGCCATAAAAACCTTGCTAATAAAACAGGTTGCAATAAAGAAGTCGGCCACAACCCACCAAAACCAAGATGGCAACAAAAGTGACCTCTGGTTGGCCTCACTGCTACACTCCAAAAATATGATAATTTACAAATGCCATGGCAACATCAGGAAGTTAGCCTTATGTGGTCTAAAAAGGGGAGGCATGAATAATCCACCCCTTGTTAAGCATATAATCAAGAAATAACCATAAAAACCAGCAGTCCTTAGGGCTGCTCTGTCTATGGAGTAGCCATTCTTTTATCCCTCTACTTTCTTAATAAACTTGCTTTCACTTTAGTCTATGGATTTGCCCTGAATTCTTTCTTGCATGAGATCCAAGAACCCTCTCTTTGGGTCTGGATCAGTACCCTTTTCCTATAACACCTCTACAGAGAGATGTATTTTGCTTTGGAGAATTGCAGAAAGTCAACAAAATATAAAAGCTGATTTCAAAAATTGTACTAGATGAAAGCCCTCAGGGCTCTCACCAAGTAAACTCAGGTCAGTGCCTGGGGTCAACCTTTCCCTGAAGTCACGGCAAGAAGTGAAGTGCAGCAATTACTACTCCTAACAGAGGTCCATCCTCTGGCAAAATACAATTGATGAAAAATACTTATGTTGATACTGAAGGGTGCCAGGAATGCTTGCATCAAAAAGTTAGTTTTTACCCATCTTCACTTTTCTTCTTATCTGTGCTTGCTCTCTAAGGAATATATTGAGAGATACATTTGCAGGAACTTAGTAGTAAGCCATCGATGCTATCTCAGTGGTGACTATGTGGACACATGTTTACTAAATGTTACTAAAGTAGGAAATTCTAGAACTCTGCCTCTATGGGGCAAACACTGTAAAGCACCTGCAAACCAAAAATAAGATTCTAAGTCCCCCAAAGGACTGAATGGACCCCTCCTGTTAACCAAGGGAATTCCAGAAAACCCTGAAATACTGGTTCAGGCCATGAAAGGAAGGGGACATCAAACTTGCCTCATTAGATGCTTCTCCCTTAGTAACTCAGGGACAACTGACCAGTATTAACATTAAAACAGACATCTTAAGACTGACCGAACAGACCCTTTGTGGCAATAAGATACCATATTCTAACCTGACTCTAGTATAGTATCACATGACCAGTAGCAGGTCCTGAAAGAAAGAAAAGTATTTTACACCAAAATATATTTCTTTGACATAATTTGAAATGGCCCTGCAAGGCTGTCTCTTATGGAGTAAATTTACATTCTGTAGAGAATCTTCTTCCCTTTCCAGGTCTTTTTCTGATCTTGAAGAGATTAGCTGAGAGTCCGGCACCTTTTAAAGGTCTGCAGAGAAAACACTTGCCATCTATTGCCTCTAAAGATGACCACCTATGAGACTTAATCTACATAGTAAGAACTTTGGTCTTCACAGTCCCTTTTCTAAACCAAGATACTCCTTGTATTGACTCCAGATATTTAGATAACAACTGTCTTAACCAACTGCCAATCAGAACATCTCTGAATCCACCTTTACCCGCTTTGAGTTGTCCTGCCTTTCCAGATCAAACCAATTGCACATCTTACATGTATTAATGTCTTATGTCTCTCTAAAATGTGTAAAACCAAGCCATAACCCAACCACCTTGGGAACGTGTTCTCAGGACTGCCTGGGGCTGTGTTATGGGTCATAGTCCTCACATTTGGCTCAGCATAAGAATCTTCAAATATTTTGCAGAGTTTGGCTTTTTCATAGCACACATCAGAATGTTGCTCTGGGTTTGAAAAGTGGAAGTATTTTTCAAAGTACCTGGTGTAACCAAGTAATACTGCCCCAGGGTATCAAAATATTGTTTTCTCAAAGAGGCACATTTTGGCTGGTTTTTCTGAGAGTGTCAGAATTGGCACTGGCATCCAGTCATTCACCAAGTATTTACTGAGCACTTCTCCACAAGCCTTGGTTTATGTATAAATTTATGCATTTTCTGAATTTTTAAAAAGCTCCTAGCTTTCCTTTTTGTCTACTACTATTCTATCAGGCATGGAATACCTCCTGCAACCTTTGGTGGATAAGACTGATAAGGAAAGGGCGGGGGGGGGCTCAGGATGCAAGAAAACTCTCCCAAGATCCCACAGCTACAATGCTAAACAAGGGCTTTAAGACTTTCTAAGCCTCATCCCTTTCTCAGTGCTTCTCAAACTCTTCTATCAAAAGTCCTTTATGACTAGAAGACTGTGAAGTTGGAGTTTACAGATGCACTATGCTTTTCTTCTTGATTCCCTTCCAATTTCCCTAGAGTAAGGGGTGGAAGGGAGTGGGGGGCAGCGGGAACATAAGCACTAAGAAGTTTCAACTGCTCCATTCTAAGCACACGACACAGATCACCTGGAGAATGAATTTCTGCTCTTTTCAAACCCAAGTTTCTTTCCTGGCAGTATTACTAATGGGTCAAAGAAATAGCAAAAGCAAGTGTGCAAGAGTATAATTCATTGTTTATATAAGTTGTGGCTTGCAGGGATATAAAACCAGTTCCCCAGCACTCTCAAGTATATAGGATTATTTTAATCCTTTTCATATCACTCTGAATTCTTCCCTCCAGTCCTTGTTCTCTTAAGTTTTTGTCTTCAGCACAAACCCTTTTTTCCTGAATTTTTTTGCAGATTTTCTCCCAAGGTAGAGCTGGCTAGGCCTCAAGCAATTGTGATTCTGTGCAAGTACTTTACTTGCATGTAGTTACTCTCATTACAGCAGTGTTAGTATGGAGAGGAAGTGAACAAGGGAGGGAGTGGGAGCAATTTAACCTCATTCAGACCCTGCTCCTTTTGGTCAAACTCCAAGATGTATTCATGACTGGATCACTTCTGTGCTCACGGTGGAAATACTCTGTAATTTCAGGGTCTTTCTATTATTTTTGGCACCAGATGGTCTTCATGACCTCTGCATATTGTCCTTGAAGGGGATCAGAATATGCCATCCAAAATATGTCACTCTGCCATAAGGATTATTTTGAGTTGAAGGCAACTGAGAAACATCAGACACAGAAAGCAGCTCTCTATCTTCACCTTTTCTATCTAAAAGAGGGGCATAAATTTCCCTTTGTGAAGGTGTTCCCCCTACCTGCTCTCAGCAAGACTCTAGGCTCTTATTAGCTGATGGATGGTACCAAGAGGAGAGGAATATATGTAACAGGCCCTGCTAAAATAACCCCTGTCTTCCATTAGCTTCCCCATATGTTTACTTTCCCAGAATTCACTGCTCTATAGGCTCAAAACCCTCTTTCTTGGTCTTCCTTTCTTTTGTCACTTCTCCTGGAATTTACTGCTGTTTTAAAAAATGGTATATAAACCTCTGGATCTGACATCTCTTTGGGGTTTTCACTTCATTTCTGTGAGTTCACCTCACAGAAATCTCTCTCATATGCACACACACGCATATGTGTATTTACATTTCCTCCTTCAAAATAGTGCACTTTCTCTTTGCTCAATTCAATCTATTTACAAACAATCAATGTATTTGAAGACTAGTGCTTTATCCTGCAAATTCAAAGAAACTTAGCATCTATTCCTCAATACATCTGTTTGTATGTTCGTTATGTGTCTGTGAATTCAGCTGTTGAAGTCTTCAGGTAAGATTGATGTTCCAGAAGATGTGTTATTCTGAATTTATATTCTGAACTTCATTTTACCACTATGTACTCTGCTTAATAAGCCAAAGGGGGGACAACTTAACTTATACAATGCTGTCTTTCGCCTTGACCAAACTGAAAATAAAACAAAATGAAATTGAAGTCTATGAAATGGCCTTAGAGATCACCTCTCCAGTAGTATCAAAAATTTAGTCATGGACATTCTACCTGCATTGTCATTTCCTTTTTTTTCTTTTTCTTTTCTTTTTTTTTTTTTTTAATGAATGCTTTTCTTAAAACTAAAAGGCATCTTTGTTCTATTTTCATACATGGGAAATCAACATCCCTTGTCCCAAAGAAGATAACCAAAAAATTAATACAATAAACACACAATGCTTTATCTAGAAGCTATTACATACCAAAAGGCTCTGATTTCAAAGTCTGTTCTCATCCTCAAAAAACAGAACAAGTAACACCAAGTAACCCCAAAACTAGCACCACAATACTTAATCCTTGGCTTAGTCAGGATCAGGATGTTGGAATTCAAAAATGAATGGCTCTCTCACTCTGTTATTTGATATACGACCTAAAATTATCCTGAGTGACACCAGTGGTATGTTCTCCACACTTAGGGAAACACTGGCATTGTCCAATCTCTTCTGTTATTGTTGGAGAAAATACAGCTCAGAGAAATAAAGTTAGTTACTTATTACTAGCAGAGCCAAACTTAGTACCTCTTTTAAACCCTTAATCCAGTGCTTTTTCAGGTACACAGAACTCTCATTTGGGAAAAAAGAAAAATGGCATTTCAAGGTTATTTTTCAGTTTCACTGTCATGAGTGTCTATCACTATTGATTCAATTTACATTATTAATGGCTTGCCCAGTGATCTACTCTAACATTTTTCTCATAATTATCCCTAAAAGGAAAGGAATAATTCATTGTTTATTTTAAAAATACAGACTAGTTTTCATAAACAAGGAACACATTATTTCAAATTTATTTCTATTTTCTTGTATCCTTAATTTGATTTTGTTCATTTTGGTTGTTTTCTTTCATGTTAGTTCAAGAGCTTAGTGTCTAGAATCACCATGAAACTTTCCTTATTAAAAGAGAAAAATCTGGGTCTGGTAGTAAGCTCTGATAATGCATTAAAATGTGTAAAACTGAAGCACATTCTAACACTCTTTACTGAGAGTAATAATTACAATAGATGAAGAGGATATCAGTCGAAAGAGATAACTTTATTGAATAGAATAGGCATGAAGCCAGTTAATGTGTTCCATGACATGCTGGTTGCCATAGATTTCTAATATGCTCTAAAACACCACCCTGCTATACAGACAGGAATAGATGGAAGGGCCAATGAAAACAAATATTAATTTGTATATAAAAATGTCTGGCCTTTGATCAAAACATGCTATGCCAAGAGCCCAAAGTTTGCGAGTTTTGCTTCATCTATGACTATGCATTTTTATGTATGCATCTGTGATAGAATAATATTTTGATATAAAAGTGGTTGTGCTTTTTGGAACACATGTTACTTTCTGTTATTCTGTAACCTTTCCCCTGTTCAGGTAACAAATACTATATTCTATGCAAACTACTTTAAGTAAGAAATGACAGAAGGATGAAGTCAATAAGACATCAAGTTCTTGGCTTTTGCATCTCAAAAAGGCTGGACTAGGGTATAAACAATGGGTTCTGAAAGATAAGTGGAAGACTCAGAGTAACATACCAGACTGAATCAACAATCTGCAGATAAAGGATACCTTAGAACAACAGAGGAAAGTTTAGAGAATAAGGAGTTCCTGAGAATGGGCCTTAGTCCCTATTCTCAGTTTCCCTGAAAATTCCCAGTGCAGGGAGGAGCAGACTACTGACTCCTCTGGGTAAGTCTGGGGAATCCGAGAGCTGAGGGAACACGTATTCTCTACCCTCTTCTCAGGAAAGGCCAGCAAAGTGTCAAGATTTCAAGAAGAAATGGCTTCCTGGAAGAGAGAACAGATGGAGGCTCATACTCAGAGGCATACTCAGTGTGCCTCTGAGTATGGCATAGGAAGGAGCAAAATGTTTCCCACCACCTAACGGTGGCAGAAATATGACATCAAAAATGGATGTAGTGTGGGATCTTAAGGCGGGGTTAAGGAGATACAGCAACACCCTGATCATGATCAAAGACCAATGATCAAAGATCAGGGGAAATACAAGCATCATGGCAGGTGACAGTGTAGGTGGAGAATGACAAGGACTCAACTTTTTCTGTCCAAAAGCCTTGCATGATATTAGTACTCCCACCATCATTGAGATAAACAATCAGAGTGAGATGAGAAGACAGTGATGTCTTGAATTAACTGATAATAAATTTATGCGATCTAGAAGAATGGGTGTTCTACATGAAATTTTTAAGTCTTTAAAAAAAATTCATCCTTATGGGTTGGAACTCATACCTGCTATAGATACATATAATTTGAAATTATATATCCAGAAGGTAGATAATATGCTAAACTTCTCTATCCTTCATAGAGATGAGCAAGAAAATAGTAAGGGTATAAATTTATCTTTCAAGTGACTTTAACCTTAGAATTTCTTACAAAATTGAATATGATTATAGCAGGAGGTTGATTGAAGTATTTTAGTAAACATATTTGAACTCACCATGAATGAAAACAAGAAACTACAAACAAAATATGTAGCAAAGGACAAGATGTAAGTCACATCACTATTAAAGGACTGGCCAAGACACAAAATCAAATATTAGCGTTCTCTGAAGTAAATTAGTAAGGGACTATTCAATACCTGTGATCACAGAGTCCTGACAAACTCATTTTCTTTCAGATGTATGCAATGTCTAGGCAGAATCAGTGCAAGCTAATCACACACAGCTTATCACCAATATCCAAGACATTGAGTTCTTAATCAGTACAGACTATATCTCTCTGACCTTCAGGTGGGAGTGGCAAAAGGGCTCTCCATTTGTAGATCAAAAGGGTAATCACATTTAAGATGATACAGTATCTTCTAAAATCTTTGGATTTGTATCCATCAGTTTAGGCTGTTATGTTGTAATAACAAGGACCCAGTATTTCAATGACATATGAAAAAAATTGCTGATATCCCAGCAGAGGGGAAGAGAGAAAATGGCAAAACCAAGCAATGGCTCTTAAAGTTTCTAGCTGGAAGTTGCATGTGCCACTTTAGCTCATACTTGATCGGTCAAAGCAAATCAGGTGATTCCCTGACATGGGCAGGACAGTATAAATTTCCTCCCAGAAAGGGTAGCAAATATATTTTGCAACAGGACAATTTGCCAAAGATATCCTTATTTCGATTATCACAAGTGAATTTCTTTAGCAATTTACTTATAAAATTATAATAAAAAGAAGATGGCTTGATTTATAAATTAGAACTTTAATATCTGAGAAAGTACCTACTTTATCACATTAAGGATACCTATAACAGTGTCTTATATAGAGAAGATTTTAATAAAAGTTTGCTGAATCATTATTATGCATGAATTGTTCTAAATTACAGACCTTTGAGGAAGAGCTAAGATGTCATTTCTCTTCTTCCATACTATCTCAAGCTTTCACATCAGATTTGGTTATTTGGGTTGATGCTAATAGGGAAAAAAAATAGTTGGGTAGGGTTTTGAGGTTAGCTAGTACTTCAGAATTTCTTCTTCTTCTTCTTTTTAATCTAAGCAAACTACCACAATGTGAATGGCGGTATTTTGAGCATAACTACACTGGCATCCTATAGGTATTATTAGCTGAATTTAAAAAATAATAAAATGAGTTAAAATGTGCAGCTAATCTTTCACCGTATTTTAATGGTATTATATAGTTTAGACCAACATTTAAAGCAATATAAAATGAAGATACCATTTTGTATCTTGTCAATCATTGCTGGATACCTGCTTTACTAAAATATTTGAATAAACCACCTTTCTATTTTATTTTGTGACTTCAAGATATTTTTATATATAATTTCTAAATTTGAACATTTTGAATAAAAATATCTTTAGGAAAATAGGCAGCTGTTGTTTTTACCTGCCCATTATTCATTTCCCATTTACTTGGCTATAGCAAGCCGAATTTCTGTGGGGCTCCACCTCTTCCACACGTTCCCTCCAACTCCAGGAAGAGTCACATGACCTTTCCTTGGCAAATCTGAGCACTGGACTCCCTTAGCTTATTTATTTAGGAATAAGCATGTGATCCAAGTCATGTGACTGGGACTTGTAACCAGAATTTTTACTGGAATTGTTGAGATTATTTCTCTTTCTTTCAGAGATCAATGAAAGAATAGGATAGAAGCCTGGTGGACATCCGGACAGAACTATGCAAGAGCCTTCCTGAGAATGGAAGCCACAGGAGGGAAAACGGAACTTGGGAAAGGAAAGAGTAAAGTGGAATTTCAATTACATCATTTAAATGCCTGAATCCAAAAGTGTCTGGACATTTCACCTCTGGACATTCATATCAAAATATTTGCTTCTCACATCACATTTCAGTGATGTCAGCCAAATGTTACCTTCCACCACCCTTTTAAGAGTACACCTGATTTCAGTGTTCCTTCACTTGCAACCAGAGTTCTCACTGATAATGTGTCTATATGGTGGTTCATTCCTCCCTCAGTGGCATATGACAATGAAACAAGAAGGTGTGCCAGGTTAAAAGTCATAGGGTACCACATCATTACACACTGAGCCACAAAAGCAGCTCAAAGCCATGGTTTGTGGGACTTCACCTCTTGCTCTCTGCAAGGCATTAATACACGGTGGGAGAAAATTATAAGATCTATATTGTCATAGAACTTGTCACATAATTTTCTTCTTATTTAATATTCATTTACTCCTGGGCTTCATTAAATGGAGAATTTCTTATCTCTGTATCCTCAAGGTTCAACACACTACCTGGCACAAGCTAGGTACATAATAAATGTTCAAGTAAAAGAATAAATGATTCATTTCTTAGTAAAAGTGTTGCCTAGCATGGTATAAAATTGTAACTAAGGATAAATCCTTTTATTTCAATCAGTTTTCACATCATGAGCCATTGATCTTTAAAATGCATGTTAAAAGTAATGCTATCCAAAAAGCTTTCCAAATGCCAGTGTTGAATGACTTAGATAAACGTGTGGTAGGAAGGAAATTCCAGGCAGAGGGATAGCTTAAGTAAAAAAGAAAAAAAAAAGAAAGAAAAAGAAAAGTATGGGCAAACTCTGAGGCATATGTTTCATGTTCCAGAATCACCCACTATAGATTCTAAATCTGTTTTATTTTCTCTTGTTTTAACAGTATTTAAAAGTATGTTTTTCATAGTTAGCAATAACTGTGAAGAATCTAAGATTTCATCCTACTTGCAAGCTAACAAGGTAGCCTGACAGTTTCATGGATGCTAGCAGGAGACATGAGACTTCCAGGTCAGAAACAAGGGACTTTATTACTGATAGCATGGCAAGCATTGCAAGCAACATCATGTCAGAGTCAATTTCCCTTGCCCCAATCCCATGGGTGGGGGTCAACATAAATGTGCCCAGATGGATGCCTACAAATGCAATGGCTTATGTTATAGGAGCAGAACACTGAGCTTAGGGAGACCAAATCTTTTTTAATGGGCAGTTACTGGCTTTTGCTCTGGAGGGAAGATATTAATTTTCATTACACTGTACAATAAGCATGGCTGCACTCTGCTCTGGAGGGAGACACTATACATTTTAAAGCTGTTCACCATTTAAACATCATTGAGAAGAGAGTTTAAAGCAAAGGACAGCTAATGCCTCACTCACAAGACATCAGAAATACAAGAGACCCATGAAAATGGTCTCCCACTCATAGTAAGAGTGGTAACAAAAAATCTAAATTAAAATATTAAAGTCTCACTTTATTAAAACTTGATTATTTAATTTCCCCTCAGCTATAACTCTTGCCACATAAGAAAAAGAAGCTGTATAAAGTCATTTGACTTGGCAGCTTCCTGATGAATAAAAAGCAAAAAATCATATTGCTTTTTATTGAGATTCATTTTCCAAAGAAAGTTAGATTCTTTTGGTTTTAGTTTTATTAGGATGAGTTTCAATACATTTCCCTGCCCTAAGTATGTTTGGGGATGACTTGGGAGAAAAAGTATCCACATTTTGACTGGACCATTACCTTGATACCCAGGTAGAATTTATAACAAAAGGGTAACAGAGTTCATAAAGAGAAGAATATTGAACTGAGCAATAAGGACTTGTTAAGGAAGACTAGAAATGTAGGGCTCCATGTTTTAGGAGTAGAAAATTAATCCCAAGCAGAGGGTACAGTGGCATGAATGAAGCAAATTTTAGTCACCCAGCCCTTAAACACTGTTGTAAACAATAGTTAAAGTATGAATTCAACATTTTATTATCAATTGTATCCTGTAATACCAGCATAAATGCACACAGACCCAGAGAAGGATGAGGCAATTTCAACTGATTGATAAGAACTTTACCTGCATAAGCCTCATTCTTACAAACAAGGCAAACAGGGGAGCAATATCATTTAAGTCTATGAGATTCAAATCACAGAGGCAACTCTAATATAATCTCAAAATATAAGACTGAGTTGGTTCCATGGATTTTCTGTTGACCTATCTGACTTTTTGTGTGTTTTATCTTTTCATAAAAGCATTAAGAATTGAAAGAGCTTGAATCTATTTAATGTCCTCAAGAAAAGCCATAGTCAATTCATGCAGATGCTATCACTTTTAGATTTTTTGGAAACATACATTATAATATTGGTTATTGGGAATCTTCAAGTTCTCAAATCTTAAAGGGTACTAAAAATCCTCATACTGTTTTTCCAGGTGTGTACATATTATCAAAACACCCTTGTAAAATGAAAATCTGGGTGAGTCTCTTGTTAAATCTCTTCAGAGGCTCTCCGCTTTACTGAGAATGATAGTCTAATTTTTAAAAACACTTAGTCTCTTTGCCTCTGGTCTTCCCTCCCCTGCCTCGCTTCCCTTCTCTATGGCAGGTGCCCCCATCCCCAGTTAGATACTTTTGAGCAAGGAACTGATAAGATCTGACTTTGGCTGAAACACAAAAAGCATGAACAGTCAATTGTGGAAGCAGAAAGATGATTTACAATACAACAATCCAGGCAAGAGATAATGACAGCTTGAATAGTAGAGTAGTAGTGACAATGATGAGAGGTGGTCAGATGCTGGATATAATTTTTAAGATGGAAATAACAGGATTTTCTGACAAAAAGAATGTAAAGCATGAAAGGAAGATTATTTATTTATTTATTTATTTATTTATTTATTTATTTATTTATGCATGCCTGAGCAACTGGAAGAACAGAATTGCCATTCACTGAGACAGCAAAGACTGTAGCAAATCAGGCTTAGTGGAAAAAAACAGAAGTTCTAAGTTAGCATTTGATTTACCTGTTGGAAATCCAATTTCCGTGGACTCTACACATACAAATCTGCAGTCCACAGGAGAAGCCCTGGGCTAGAGGTAAGTAATGAAGAGTCATCAGCAGAGAGATGGTATTTAAAACCATGAAAGCAGATGAGATAATTAATCTGTACAGGTTAATGGGGTGATTGCAAGGGGCAATATGCAAATTAAGGAAGGTTTATTCTTTTCTTTTTTTTTTTTTTGAGACAGGATCTCACTCCGTTGCCCAGGCTGGAGTGCAGTGGCACAATCACGGCTCACTGCAGACTTGACCTCCTGAGCTCAAGCAATCTTCCTGCCTCAGCCTCTTGAGTAGCTGGGACCACAGGGCTGTGCCACTACACCTGGCTAATTTTCTAGAGATTTTTTTTTTTGTAGAGATGGAGTCTTACTATGTTGTTCAAGCTGGTCTCCAACTCCTGGCCTCAAGCAATCTTCTTGCCTCAGTATCCCAAAGTGCTGGGATTACAGGTGTGAGTCACCATACCCAGCTTTTTTTTTTTTTTTTCAGGGGATGAGAATATATTTTACAACTGATGGTAATGATCCAGGGGGAAAAGTCAAAGATACAGGTGAGGGGATGGTGGGTACCTGTTGAAATAACATCCTTGAATAGATGCAAAGGAATTAGATTCATTGCAGGAGTTGAGAAGATGTTTTAGAGAGGAACATGGCCAGTTTATCCTGGTAACTGGAGGAAAGCAGATGGTAGCCACACAGGTAGATGTTGTGGTTGGAATGTATGGAAGATATCTTTTGACCGCACCTATTTTTTCCCCATGGAAAAGGAAACAAAGCTACCAAGAAGAGAAGGAGGTATAGCAAGAAAATATTGAGAGTTTGAAGAGAAAGGAGCTTTCTTGGGGGGTATGAAGTAGCTTTCTTGGGGGGTACAACAGAGAACAGACCAAAGACACATTGGAGGATCTCTGGACTGTACGGTCAACTCACTTGAGGTTACAGATCATGACGTTAAAGAGAGACTAGTTAGTATGAGTGTATGTTGTTCTTTGGCCATTGTCTACTGCCTCAGTGAAGACAGGGGGTAGACAAAGAATTAGACTGACCGAGGATGGAGTTTAGTTGGGCAGGAATGATGGAGTAGGGACAGGCAAGAGTCAAGGCCACCCTCCACATTGCAATCAGATTGGACTTGTTTCTTCATGCCCTCTTTTGTCTCTGATCCTCCTCTGTTCCCACTAAACACTTTCCCCCCCCGTTCACTTAGCTACTACTTATCTTAAATGCCACTTTCGTAGGATGCGCCTGGCATCTTGATCAATGCCACTAAACATTGAAAAGGGTATGTCCCCTGCACCCATCAGAGTATACTTGAATATTTCTCAAGAGCTCTCTCCTGTGTATCTCAGAGCTACTCTAAAGAACAGTCTGGTGCTGTTTCACCTTTCAGGAAGTACAAGTGACTGATTGCAGATCTTGTGGTCATTTATAAACCTTATGTCTTTTTTGGTTTGCTGAACTGAGAGCTAGGTCCTAAGTCATGCATGGTCTTCTTACTTGTAAATATACCTCTTGATTATAATTCAAGGACATTTAGAAAAATCAAAAACAATAGTCCTTTGTTTGAGAAGTACAAGCCAATTTCTTTTAGAGATTGGGCAGAGATTCCAATTATCACCTTGACTGGCTAGGTAATTTCAAGCTTCAGAAATAGAAAAAATGAACTGAAATCACAATTGTAGTCATCAAACTCTGCATGCAGGTACTGATAGTAAAGAAATGGCCATTCCATGTAAACTAATTTGTTTGATTTTGTGTTGTTAACTGGTATTCACTAGCAGTGGTGGTACTAACAGCAGGCTTGCCAAAGCAAGATGACTCAGAGGCACTGACAGGACCTCAGGAGTTTTTACCTTCTTCCACTCCACTTTTCCCTTAAAAAAATAGATACCCCACTCTATACTTGATTCCCATTAAAAAAGAAAAATCCTCTCTGTGTCTAGACAGCCATCAAGCAATTTCTCATACAAAAGTGTCTCTGCTGAGTAAGTCTTGATCCTTAAGTCTCTTTCACTAAGAAAGTGTTCAGAATGTTTAATTTCAATTCCAGGTAAAGTCACGGGATGCCATACATAGCAGAATAAGATATTGGGATGATTTTAACAGTCATGGTAGCTGGAGCTTATTTTGTTCTTAACTTCTGTCTGCAAATGTCATGTCAATCTTAGCAGTATTTTTAGAACTCTTTGGTTTAATTTTTAAGCTACTACTTATTGGGTATTTCCTATGTTCCAGGCAACACACGAAATGCTTTGTGTGTGTGTGTGTGTTGTGTATTTTAATTTAGTCTTCAAAATATAATAAGCCAGATATTACTGACTTCTCTTGTACAGACAGAGAAATGAGGCTTATATAGGCTAAGCACCTTGCCCAAGGGCACACAGTGGGTTAGGAGCAGAACCAGGACTCCAAGGCTGGTATGTCTTCAGAGCTGTGCATTTTAAGACTGCTTCTCTGAAGCAAACTTTCCAAGTCATCCTCCAACAGGGAAATCAGTTGTCTCCCGTGGTAAGGCGTAATCACCGCTAGAGATGCACAGAGCACAAGCCAAATACCATCTGTTCCGAATACCCGTGGAAGGGACTTCTGTTCTGCATTAGCAGCAGGTTGGGCCATGTGGCCTCTGAGGTTCCTTCCAACTGATTGCTACACTTTGCTAAAGGGTTGGAATACTTTAAAGCTGGGTTTGAGATACGGAATTAGTAGCAAGGTGAGATCATTGTGGGAACCACGAGGGAGAAAACAGAAAGAGAAGAGGCAGTTGCCAGAGAAATCTTTACTTTTTCCGCATGTCATATCTGCCCCTAGCCTGGTGAGAGGCTGCTGGTCCTGTAAATAAGTTCTCATTCTGTTTGGTTCTGTTCTTATGAGTGATTTCATGCCTAGAAAGTGTGGGCCATCCCATCTGAGCTGAAATGAGGTTTCTAAATTGTCCTATACATACTGCCATCTTACTGTTCCTGTTAGACTACAGCTCTCCCACCAAGTTAAAAGATGTTCTCCAATTTATAAACAAGCAGGGAAAGCAGCAGGACAACAGAGCTAGGTCAATTATAATAGCAAACGTGGATAAGCCACTATGCCCAGAGAAAACCTTCATTATACACTACTTAAAAAAAATTAAGATTCTGAAAACCAAAATGACCAATCTAAATTGTGACTTCCTCCCCTCTTTCTCCTGACTTGAGAGGGAGAAACACCTTCTTTGTTGCTTCCATCAGTTTTTATCCCATGGAAACAAAATCCCAAACTATATATTAGAGAGTGGGTCATGCATGCATCCATCCATCCGTCCATCCATCTGCCTATCTATCCATCCATCCATCCATCCATCCATCCATCCATCCATCCATCCTATACTATCTTCCAGGAACTGGGTATATACTAGTGAACATGATGAATGTGATTCCTGCTTTCACAAAGCTCACAGACCAGTTAGGAGGCAATTATGATAAAGCGTGAAACAGATAGAGAAACTCCAAGGTAGCATATGAGCACATGGCAGGGTTCCTTAACTGACATTTGGCTGGTCAAGGAGAACTTCACAGAAATAGCTGATGTTTAAATTGTTTCCCAAAGGAGGAGTCAGGATTCTCTAGATTAAGCACAAATGTATGAAATTTCAGGGAGAGGGTCAAGGAGTGAATTAGGGAGGGTTTTGAAGTATAGGAAACATGTGAGGAGGACAAAAAAGTACATGTGCAGGGAGCAGAACCTCTCCAAGCAGTTCGTGTCCATCTCCTCAGACACACACTCAGGGGTCTAAGGGAGCTGCACCATTAAAACAACAACAACAACAACAACAACAACAAAATGCTAAATACTGTTTCTGAAGCAACGGTATTGAGATATACTTTATATAGCATATAATTTGCCCATGAAAATTGTGCAATTCAGTGACTCTTATTATATTTATGAAGTTGTGCAAACATTACCATAATCACTTTTAGAACATTTTCATCACTCCTAAAGGAAACCTCCCCAATCTTTAGCTGCTACCCCCTAAGGCAATACGTTTTACACACGCAAGTGACCTTCAGATGTTAAAAAAAAAAAAAAAAAAAAAAAATGTCAGTGTTAAGTGCTGTTTAATAGGTCCAGAGAATAGCCAGACACTCAAGTGTCTGGAACTCAGGATGTCGTTCTATGATGAAGTGTGTGTGTGTGTGTGTGTGTGTGTGTGTGTGTGTGTGTGTGTTCTGTGTATGGAAGATGGGGAGAGAAGAGGGTTCTAAGAGATCTTAGAATAATAGATCAGATTCTTCAATTTTAACTCCAAAATATGCTCTTGAAAGCAGAAGTTGGGCAGGTTGCTGTGGCTCACACCTGTAATCCCAGCACTTTGGGAGGCCAAGGCAGGCAGATCACTTGAGGCCAGGAGTTCGAGACCAGCCTAGTTAACATGGCAAAACCCCATCTCTACTGAAAATACAAAAATTAGCCAGGTGTGGTGGTACATGCCTGTAATCCCAGCTACTCGGGAGGCTAAGGCAGGAGAATCGCTTGAAGCTGGGAGGCAACCTCTGCTGTGAGCCAAGATCGTGCCACTGCACTCCACCCTGGGCAACAGAGTGAGACTTACCCTCAAAAAAAGATTAAAAAAAAAAAATCAAAAGTATTTAAATTGCAAGCACTGAGAGTGGATTTTGTTTTCTGTTAAGCCCTCAAACATGTAATAGAGCAAAAGAGTTTGGAAACTCCAACCATACATATTTACATAAGAACAGTTTTCCTATAGCCAAAACAGTTCTTAGGAGAAGAATAAGAGGGAGAACATATTCAAAATGTAGATCCTGCCTATGGCCCAGAACTCTGGAATGCTGGACGGAGACGTGCAGCTTCAACAAACTGGAACTTCCCATAATTCATGGGAAAAGTTCCCAGAACAAAATCAATCATTGCTTAGCTTCACAGTTGGAAACTAAGTCTCAATGAGAAATCTCAGGTCTTTCTTGGTATCTGAGTAGCAATGACTGAGTGGCATAAGTAGGGAGATAAATCCCCAATCTCCTGGCCCCACATGAACAGTTCCAGAGTCTCAAGGTGAGGGGCATCCTAGAATTTCCGAAGTACCCAGAACAGGTTGTAAATAGCTAAGAATTGGCTGGTAGGCCTTGAGAGGCCTCATGGTTGGGATAAAGAAAGCACAAGTGTTTCATGTTGATAAAACAGGTACTGATGCTTAAAACCAGCAGCTCATCTCAAGAGAATGGACAAGTCTGATGAACAGACCAGACATCTTCCTCCAAGTCAGGAATGCATGGGATTCTTCTTAGCCCCTATGTTTATAAATAAAGTTTTATTGGAACACAACTATGCTCTTTGTTACAGCCACTGCCTGTGACTGCTTTGGAGAAACAAAGATGACAGAACTGAGTAGTTGCAACAATTATATGTCCTTCAAAGCCTAAGATACTTACTTTCTTGCTGTTTACAGAAATTTGCGATTTGTCACTTTCTGATGTACAGCCTTAATTGTTATAGGATATAACACACCCACACCACATGAATACACTGTAATAATCAGTGTTCTTCAGAGAAACACAACCAGTAGGGTATCTATCTATCTATCTATCTATCTATCTATCTATCTATCTATCTATCTATCTATCTATCTA
>NC_045437.1:133936871-134013531 GCF_002776525.5 Piliocolobus tephrosceles
CTATCTATCTATCTATCTATCTATCTATCTATCTATCTATCTATCTAAGAATCTGAGAGAGACTGATTTTAAGGAGTTGGCTTACACAATTATGGAGGCTGGCAAGTCCAAACTCAGCAGGACTGGCCAGCAGGCTGGAGAAGAGTTGCCATGCAATTCGGAAGGCAGTTTTTGGCAGAATTTGCTCCTCAGTCTTTTTCTATTAAGGCCTTCAATTGATTGGATGATGCCCACTCACAGTATGGTGCCTAATCTGCTTTACTCAAAGTCTACCATTTAAAATGTTAGTCTCGTCTAAAAAATACCTTCACAGAAACATCTAGACCAGTGTTTGACAAAGTATTGGGGTACTGTGGCTTAGCTAAGTTTACACATAAAATTAACACACACACACACACACACAGAGTGATCTTTGAAATCAAGAACATGGCATTCCCCCCTCTGTTTTCCTTCTAAAGATTTCTCTTAACTCATTTTGTTTGGTTTGCAGTTAAGAAAGAAGAAAACACAGAAATCCTGCATTAATATTCACTTACTCGGTGCCCCAAGAAAGAATATATTTCGCTGTAATAATTCACAGTTTCTCTCCAGGATGAGATAAAGGTAAATATTTCACATTTCACATTCTGGTCGTTTTGGTGTAGCACCAGCATGAAAAGGCTAAATCCAAGTGGATTTTTATTTAAATCAGCTGGCATGAAGATGACACATTCCTTTTTTTCTCAGTGGGAAAACCAGACGGGCCTAATTAATAAAATGTATCATATCAATCTTCAATTATGTCTCAGTGGGGAGGAGAATAATGTAGTCTAAACGTCTTTAGGCCTTGGAGAATGATGTTTTAATTAAATAAACACGTTTTTATTTTTGTATTTAGGAAATAGCTTTAAAAACAAAGTACCAGGGTCTGGTTTTAAGAGAAAAGGCTGAAGAATAAAAATTGTGTTAATAATATCTTTTTTCCCCTTACTTTTATAAAGTGGGTGCCATGTCTGCTCTATTTCTCTGACAGGGTTAGTGTAAAAAGCAAACGATATTTAGAAAAAAATTTAAAAATTTTAAAGCACTATACAGACAACGAAAAAGCAAGTGGTCAGAATAATCGAGTTGGTTATTGTTCAGATTTGAATGTCAATGCCCAAGAAATTTAAAGGAACTGTCAGTGAATGCTGAATACCAAGGCAAAGAGAAGGTAGAGGAGATGTAATTAAACAGAATCCAACAAGCTCACCTCAACTCCCAGATCCGGGAGTCAGCACTTCCTCTGGAAATTACAGTGACCTGGCTGAGAAGGTGAGTCCTGCAGTTTAGACTCCAAAGCTCCCACTGCTGAAAAACTTTAATTAGACAACATATTGCAGCCTTAGCCACTGGAGATGTTATATTTTACCAGACAACCATAGAACCTCTTAGAGTTCAAAAAGTCTAGGTTGCAATTGCAGATGTCTCCAGGGTCCAGGCAGGGAATGTAAGACTGAAATACGTCACAAGTCATTCCAAGTACAATGATAAAGAGCACCTGACTTTCAGCCTGTGTCAGGGAAACAATAAGAAGTAACGAAGACTGGGGAGAATAATAGGCTACCCATCCTCTCTGAAGGCAGAAACTCTGTTAGAAGATCCCCGATTCTTACCAAGTAAGAAGTGGGGTCCAGGAAAGATAGAAAATCCTTCAATTTTTAAGTATTGGCAACTAATTCCAATTAGAAAACCAAAACCAAACTACCATCCATATGTTAAATTAAACACCTACAGACTATCAACTGCAATATCTGATACAATCTACCCTTCTGATTTTACTGAGGAAACAAGACCACAGAAAAGTGACTAGCTCAGGAGCAACCAGACAATCAGTGGTCAGTTCCTTCTGCCTCTGAGCAATTTCCTTTTTCATCACTACACTATGCTGAACAGATATATTGATGTCCCCGACATTTTAAATATTTAACATAAAATGAATGTCTGCACCCTAATATTCCTAAAGTTAAGAATATTTTCTCATATTCATTTTCACCTTCCCAACCACTTAAGATAAAAATTAAACGATTATGAAAGAGCATAAAGAAGGTATATAGGTCCGTTCATGTAGTTCTTTTCTGAAGTCTGGGGATGTAGGAGGCACTGGTCTCCTTCTCTATAGGTAGTCAGACCATGTACCCTATCTCTCTGACAGGGTCAGTGAGAAAAGCAAATGATTAATGAAAAACAAATATTAGTTCTAAACTTACTTGTTCCCCTCCATGTCTCTCTTCAAGGTTTTTGTCAGACACATCTGAACTTTGTGTAGCTATTGGACTCTAGTTTCAAAGACAGCTTGAGTAGAAAAAGTAAAATCTACCAAATGGAACATCAGAAAGTTATGAGGTCTGGTTGAATATGGTTAAGGAAGTTTAGGTGTATTGGAAACCTTGTTTTATTAAAACAGCACATTACTCTGTGATTTTTCCTCTTTTGGGCTGAGTGACCTCAGATTCACTGCTTAGCACATGTGTGCCTCAGTTTGTCTTGTGACAGCAATGTCTTACAGGGCTCTGAAGAGGATAAAAGGAGGTGACTGTGCCGTATATAGTGTCTGGCACACAGTCAGTGCATAATAATTGCAAGCTGAGCCTGAGGATTTTGTGTACTTCCAAGCACATAAACTGTAAATTTTGTCTACCAACTTGTACATACAATATTGTAGGCTAATTAGGTTACAACACAGTTAATTTTTTTAAAAAAATCATTAATTTTTAGACCTTTTCTAAAATACAACATATCTCAGTCTGATTTCCTAATATTACACACTAAAAATCACTTAGCAATTTAAAAGCATTTATTTTATAACAACCAAGGCACGTTAGGCAGAGTTAGCCACTGGTCAAAAAAACAGCTTGTGAATGCTATAATGTCTGTGATTTGCTTCTAAACAATATAGAAATGGAAAAATGAAATAACAATTGGCTGTGAGTTGATAATTGTTGAAGCTGGGTGATAGGTACATAGAGGTTCATTATACCATTTTCTCTTCTGTATATGTTTAAAATTTTCTATAATAAAAGGTTAAAAAAACAGCCTCCTGTGTAGCAGAGTTAGATCTTCAGCTGGTTCAAAATCTAATTTGTTTCTCCACACTCCATCATGCTGCTGATGCAGGAATGGCAAATATCTAGCACTTGTGCCACATCTCCCTATGCTCTTACCCATGGCAGACATTAATAGTCAATCATGACACCCCTCATCTCAGGACTTCAGGCAACTACTGTCAATTAACGGGAATTGTTAGATGAGAAGAAAACTCTTCATTCTCATTGTCTTATTAATGAGGAAGGTCATTATTGTACTTAACTGCATTTTCTTTAAGTGCTTTGTAGAGTCTTGGGATGATTAATGTTTAGCATTGTAAATACTGTTATTTCAGGAAATTGGGCTTCATGTGGGAATTTTTTTTTTTAACTATGAACTTCTAATTTGATTTTTATATGAAAATGAAAGTTACCTAGTCACAAGTTGAGATTCTAGCTTATTAATATCAATTCCTTTTCATCATGATATATTAACAGCTTCTCCTTTTACATTCTAACAGTTCATATAATTTTGATGTATATTTTTCTCTGATTTGCATTGTTGATTTGGATAATGAAGAACAGATGAAACGTGGTGCTAATATATATATACATATTCTGTACTTTTATTCCTGTTCAGCAAATCTAGCATACATACACAGATATTCAGCACATGCTAATTCGGTTGCTGGGATCCATAATATTCCAGTCTAGGGGTTGGTAAACTATGGCCCATCGGCCAAATCTGATCTGACATCTGTTTTTGTGTGGCATGCAAACTAAGCATGGGCTTTACATTTTTAAATGGTTAAAATTAAAAGAATACTTCATCACATGAAAATTTTGAAATTCAGATTATCACTGTCCATAAATACAATTTTATTGGAACACAGCCACATCCACTTTTTTAGGTATTTTCTGTGGCTGCTTTTGAACTACAATGGAAGGATTGAGTAATTATGTCACAAACTGTATGGTCCGCTGAATCTAAACTATTACTATTACAGAAAACATTTATTGACCCTTATTTTAGTTCAACTCTGTACAAGGGAGCTTTCTGCAATGCAAGTGCTCTACATTTGTGTGGTCCAGTATAGCGGCCACATAGCTATTGAGTCTTGTACTATGGCCAGCATGCCTGAGGAAGTGAATTTTTATTAACTGTAATTAATTTAAATAGCCACATGTACCTAGTAGACAATGTAGTTCTAGTTTGTCTATAATGGAAGTTTGGGTCTCTTTTTTTGTTTTTTTGAGACAGAGTCTGGCTCTGTTGCACAGGTTGGAGTGCAGTGGCACAATCTTGGCTCATCGCAACTTCCTCTTCCCAGGTTCAAGTGATTCTCCTGCCCCAGCTAGGCACCCACCACCATGCTTGGCTAATTTTTGTATTTTTAGTAGAGATGGGGTTTCACCATGTTGGCCAGGTTGGTCTTGAACTCCTGACCTCAAGCAATCCGCCCACCTTGGCCTCCCATAGTTCTGGGATTACAGGAGTAAGCCATTGCACCTGGCTCTGGATCTCATTTTGACTTTCAAAGACTACAGTATCCTGCCATCTCCTCAACCATCTGACTTTAATAGTCATCCTATTTTTTCCCATACAACTGGCTTTCATGTTACTAAATCCAATATACTATTCTTGGATTTCATTTTCCTTGGCATCTCTGCTACATTAAACCGATGACTTTCTCCTTTCTGTGCTTCTGAAATTGCCTTCTAACTGTATTTATCATATACTCCTTTTCTTCCTCTTAAAAGTAGACATTTAGTAATGACCTGGCTATGTCTTCTCTTTATAATTGTTTTCCTGACAATAACTTTTATTATTATGGCACCAACTCTCACATCTAAGCAGATGAGCTTCTGTTTAGATGTGAGAGTTGGTGCTATCTATAACTCCTGGGCAGAGTTTTTGTAAGTCTGACTGCTTGCTGTACATCTCTCCTCAAACAACTCACCAGCATACAAACCAAAGCTTAGCTTATACCACCTCTTTCTGTTCCCTTGAGTGCTCACTTTTCCCCAAATTTTCCAGAAAAACTTCCAGTTACAAGACTCATTAGCTTAGAGTCCCACTGTTGTTTTAACATCATCTGTTTCAACCACAAATTTTAAATAATAACAATAGTAATATACCATGATCAAGAGCATGGGCTCAGTAGGCTCCCTGTGTTTGAATCTCAGCTCTATTCTTTCCTAGCTTCATAATTCTAGGCAAGTTTCCTTCCTCCCTTGATCCTCTGCTCTCTCATCTGTAGAACAGGGCTAATAAATATAGTACTTACCTTCTAAGGGTGTACAGTGTGAAGATTAAGTGAATTAATATTTGTAAAGCATTTAGGACAGTGCCTGGAAAATGGTAACTTTTAAATATGCATTTAAAGAGCAATGTCATATTTTGAACATAAAAATTATGTCTTGAAAATAGCCATTTCATACAATAAAAGGGGTAATATTTTGAGAATTATTTACCAAGACACTACTTGAGCTGTATTCTACATTAAGTTTGCTTCTCTAGGCTGCTATAAAGAACAGGAAATGTTTGGTGTCTTTATCAAATAGTTCTGGATATTTGGACGAACACAGACTTTCACTGATGACTATTTCCAGGGCTTAAGACACAGAACTGACTTTAATTCTCGCTTATCTTTAATCTTGAATAATCTTCTTAGCATCCTTTCTGTCTTCTGCTTTCCTGCTCAGAGTCTCCTACTTATCAAGTCAGAGTATCCTTTTGAAGAACAGCCCCGATGACTTCAACCAATTGCCAACAAAGACGAAATCCCAATTTCTCAATTTGGATGGTGGGGTCTTTCATGTGCCTACACCACTGACAATTTCATTCTCATTCTTCTGTGATCCAGGATTATGCTTCCTACCTCCCTTCTCTTGGAGATCCAATTTTCATCATGTTTTTAAAACAATAAACTCAAGTACCTCTTTCCCCCTAATGCTGCCCCTAAATCTCCTTTACCTCCTCCAAAATTTCTGGATATGATGCCTATCCTTCATATTCCTTTTTGGTATGGTATTGCCCTTTCTAGACTATGATTTCCTTTTGTATAAATGCTGATGCTTTGAGATCTTCGGGAATTCTATGTGCCTTGCATCAGAAGGCTATCCATAAATGTGTGTCACTTTGTCCCAAAGAAGCCCAAGGAGAGTTATCAGCCTGTTTTTTAAACAACATTTTATATTTGGATTAATTTTAGATTTTGAGAAAAGTTGTAAAACTAGTACAGGGAGTTCCTCTATACCCTTTGCCCAGCCTCCTTTAATATCACCATCTTATATAACCATGGTACGTTTGTCAAAACTAAGAAATTAACATTGGTACAATCTAATACTATTAACTAAACGACAGACTTTATTTGGATTTTACCAATCTTCTGTCCTTTTGTCCTTTTTATTTTTTTTTATTTTATTATTATTATTTTTTTTTAGTGTCTGAATTTTTATTTTTTTTATTTTTTTTATTATACTTTAAGTTCTAGGGTACATGTGCATAACGTGCAGGTTACATATGTATACATGTGCCATGTTGGTGTGCTGCACCCATCAACTCGTCAGCACCCATCAATTCATCATTTATATCAGGTATAACTCCCCAATGCAATCCCTCCCCCCTCCCCCCTCCCCATGATAGGCCCCAGTGTGTGATGTTCCCCTTCCCAAGTCCAAGTGAGCTCATTGTTCAGTTCCCACCTATGAGTGAGAACATGCGGTGTTTGGTTTTCTCTTCTTGTGATAATTTGCTAAGAATGATGGTTTCCAGCTGCATCCATGTCTCTACAAAGGACGCAAACTCATCCTTTTTTATGGCTGCATAGTATTCCATGGTGTATATGTGCCACATTTTCTTAATCCAGTCTGTCACTGATGGACATTTGGGTTGATTCCAAGTCTTTGCTATTGTGAATAGTGCCGCAATAAACATACGTGTGCATGTGTCTTTGTAGTAGCATAATTTATAATCCTTTGGGTATATACCCAGTAGTGGGATGGCTGGGTCATATGGTACATCTAGTTCTAGATCCTTGAGGAATCGCCATACTGTTTTCCATAATGGTTGAACTAGTTTACAATCCCACCAACAGTGTAAAAGTGTTCCTATTTCTCCACATCCTCTCCAACACCTGTTGTTTCCTGATTTTTTAATGATTGCCATTCTAACTGGTGTGAGATGGTATCTCATTGTGGTTTTGATTTGCATTTCTCTGATGGCGAGTGATGCTGAGCATTTTTTCATGTGTCTGTTGGCTGTATGAATGTCTTCTTTTGAGAAATGTCTGTTCATATCCTTTCCCCACTTTTGGATGGGGTTGTTTGTTTTTTTCTTGTATATTTGCTTGAGTTCTTTGTAGATTCTGGAAATGAGCCCTTTGTCAGATGAGTAGATTGCAAAAATTTTCTCCCATTCTGTAGGTTGCCTGTTCACTCTGATGGTAGTTTCTTTTGCTGTGCAGAAGCTCTTTAGTTTAATGAGATCCCATTTGTCAATTTTGGCTTTTGCTGCCGTTGCTTTTGGTGTTTTAGACATGAAGTCCTTGCCCATGCCTATGTCCTGAATGGTACTACCTAGATTTTCTTCTAGGGTTTTTATGGTATTAGGTCTAACATTTAAGTCTCTAATCCATCTTGAATTAATCTTCGTATAAGGAGTAAGGAAAGGATCCAGTTTCAGCTTTCTACTTATGGCTAGCCAATTTTCCCAGCACCATTTATTAAATAGGGAATCCTTTCCCCATTTCTTGTTTTTCTCAGGTTTGTCAAATATCAGATGGTTGTAGATGTGTGGCATTATTTCTGAAGGCTCCGTTCTGTTCCATTGGTCTATATCTCTGTTTTGGTACCAGTACCATGCTGTTTTGGTTACTGTAGCCTTGTAGTATAGTTTGAAGTCAGGTAGCGTGACGCCTCCGGCTTTGTCCTTTTGACTTAGGATTGTCTTGGCAATACGGGCTCTTTTTTGGTTCCATATGAACTTTAAAGCAGTTTTTTCCAATTCGGTGAAGAAACTCATTGGTAGCTTGATGGGGATGGCATTGAATCTATAAATTACCTTGGGCAGTATGGCCATTTTCACAATATTGATTCTGCCTATCCATGAGCATGGTATGTTCTTCCATTTGTTTGTGTCCTCTTTGATTTCACTGAGCAGTGGTTTGTAGTTCTCCTTGAAGAGGTCCTTTACATCCCTTGTAAGTTGGATTCCTAGGTATTTTATTCTCTTTGAAGCAATTGTGAATGGAAGTTCATTCCTGATTTGGCTCTCTGCTTGTCTGTTACTGGTGTATAAGAATGCTTGTGATTTTTGCACATTAATTTTGTATCCTGAGACTTTGCTGAAGTTGCTTATCAGCTTAAGAAGATTTTGGGCTGAGACGATGGGGTTTTCTAAATACACAATCATGTCATCTGCAAACAGGGACAATTTGACTTCCTCTTTTCCTAACTGAATACCCTTGATTTCTTTCTCTTGCCTGATTGCCCTAGCCAGAACTTCCAACACTATGTTGAATAGGAGTGGTGAGAGAGGGCATCCCTGTCTTGTGCCAGTTTTCAAAGGGAACTTTTCCAGTTTTTGCCCATTCAGTATGATATTAGCTGTGGGTTTGTCATAAATAGCTCTTATTATTTTGAGGTACGTTCCATCAATACCGAATTTGTTGAGCGTTTTTAGCATGAAGGGCTGTTGAATTTTGTCAAAAGCCTTTTCTGCATCTATTGAGATAATCATGTGGTTCTTGTCTTTGGTTCTGTTGATATGCTGGATTACGTTGATTGATTTGCGAATGTTGAACCAGCCTTGCATCCCAGGGATGAAGCCCACTTGATCATGGTGGATAAGCTTTTTGATGTGCTGCTGAATCCGGTTTGCCAGTATTTTATTGAGGATTTTTGCATCGATGTTCATCAGGGAGATTGGTCTAAAATTCTCTTTTTTTGTTGTGTCTCTGCCAGGCTTTGGTATCAGGATGATGCTGGCCTCATAAAATGAGTTAGGGAGGATTCCCTCTTTTTCTATTGATTGGAATAGTTTCAGAAGGAATGGTACCAGCTCCTCCTTGTACCTCTGGTAGAATTCAGCTGTGAATCCATCTGGTCCTGGGCTTTTTTTGGTGGGCAGGCTATTAATTGTTGCCTCAATTTCAGATGCTGCTATTGGTCTATTCAGGGATTCAACTTCTTCCTGGTTTAGTCTTGGAAGAGTGTACGTGTCCAGGAAATTATCCATTTCTTCTAGATTTTCTAGTTGATTTGCGTAGAGGTGTTTATAGTATTCTCTGATGGTAGTTTGTATTTCTGTGGGGTCGGTGGTGATATCCCCTTTATCATTTTTTATTGCGTCTATTTGATTCCTCTCTCTTTTCTTCTTTATTAATCTTGCTAGCGGTCTGTCAATTTTGTTGATCTTTTCAAAAAACCAACTCCTGGATTCATTGATTTTTTGGAGGGTTTTTTGTGTCTCTATCTCCTTCAGTTCTGCTCTGATCTTAGTTATTTCTTGCTTTCTACTAGCTTTTGAATGTGTTTGCTCTTGCCTCTCTAGTTCTTTTAATTGTGATGTTAGAGTGTCAATTTTAGATCTTTCCTGCTTTCCCTTGTGGGCACTTAGTGCTATAAATTTCCCTCTACATACTGCTTTAAATGTGTCCCAGAGATTCTGGTATGTTGTATCTTTGTTCTCATTGGATTCAAAGAACATCTTTATTTCTGCTTTCATTTCGTTATGTACCCAGTAGTCATTCAGGAGCAGGTTGTTCAGTTTCCATGTAGTTGAGCGGTTTTGATTGAATTTCTTAGTCCTGAGTTCTAGTTTGATTGCACTGTGGTCAGAGAGACAGTTTGTTATAATTTCTGTTCTTTTACATTTGCTGAGGAGTGCTTTACTTCCAATTATGTGGTCAATTTTGGAATAAGTGTGATGTGGTGCTGAGAAGAATGTATATTCTGTTGACTTGGGGTGGAGAGTTCTATAGATGTCTATTAGGTCCGCTTGGTGCAGAGATGAGTTCAATTCCTGGATATCCTTGTTAACTTTCTGTCTCGTTGATCTGTCTAATGTTGACAGTGGAGTGTTGAAGTCTCCCATTATTATTGTATGGGAGTCTAAGTCTCTTTGTAAGTCTCTAAGGACTTGCTTTATGAATCTGGGTGCTCCTGTATTAGGTGCATATATATTTAGGATAGTTAGCTCTTCCTGTTGGATTGATCCCTTTACCATTATGTAATGGCCTTCTTTGTCTCTTTTGATCTTTGATGGTTTAAAGTCTGTTTTATCAGAGACTAGGATTGCAACCCCTGCTTTTTTTTGTTCTCCATTTGCTTGGTAGATCTTCCTCCATCCTTTTATTTTGAGCCTATGTATGTCTCTGCATGTGAGATGGGTCTCCTGAAGACAGCAGACTGATGGGTCTTGACTCTTTATCCAGTTTGCCAGTCTGTGTCTTTTAATTGGAGCATTTAGTCCATTTACATTTAAGGTTAATATTGTTATGTGTGATCTTGATCCTGCCATTATGATATTAACTGGTTATTTTGCTCATTAGTTGATGCAGTTTCTTCCTAGGCTCGATGGTCTTTACATTTTGGCATGTTTTTGCAGTGGCTGGTACCAGTTGTTCCTTTCCATGTTTAGGGCTTCCTTCAGGGTCTCTTGTAAGGCAGGCCTGGTGGTGACAAAATCTCTAAGCATTTGCTTATCTGTAAAGAATTTTATTTCTCCTTCACTTATGAAACTTAGTTTGGCTGGATATGAAATTCTGGGTTTAAAATTCTTTTCTTTAAGAACGTTGAATATTGGCCCCCACTCTCTTCTGGCTTGTAGAGTTTCTGCCGAGAGATCTGCTGTCAGTCTGATGGGCTTCCCTTTGTGGGTAACCCGACCTTTCTCTCTGGCTGCCCTTAAGATTTTTTCCTTCATTTCAACTTTGGTGAATCTGGCAATTATGTGTCTTGGAGTTGCTCTTCTGGAGGAGTATCTTTGTGGCGTTCTCTGTATTTCCTGAATTTGAATGTTGGCCTGCCCTGCTAGGTTGGGGAAGTTCTCCTGGATGATATCCTGTAGAGTGTTTTCCAATTTGGTTCCATTTTCCCCCTCACTTTCAGGCACCCCAATCAGACGTAGATTTGGTCTTTTGACATAATCCCATACTTCTTGCAGGCTTTGTTCATTTCTTTTTCTTCTTTTTTCTTTTGGTTTCTCTTCTCACTTCATTTCATTCATTTGATCCTCAATCGCTGATACTCTTTCTTCCAGTTGATCGAGTCGGTTACTGAAGCTTGTGCATTTGTCACGTATTTCTCGTGTCATGGTTTTCACCTCTGTCATTTGGTTTATGACCTTCTCTGCATTAATTAGTCTAGCTGTCAATTCTTCCACT
Source organism: Piliocolobus tephrosceles (assembly GCF_002776525.5). Classification (NCBI taxonomy): domain Eukaryota; kingdom Metazoa; phylum Chordata; class Mammalia; order Primates; family Cercopithecidae; genus Piliocolobus; species Piliocolobus tephrosceles. The sequence continues at coordinate 133,948,306 of NC_045437.1, forward strand.
TTTTTTTCAAGATTTTTAGTTTCTTTGCGCTGGGTACGTAATTCCTCCTTTAGCTCTGAGAGGTTTGATGGACTGAAGCCTTCTTCTCTCATCTCATCAAAATCATTCTCTGACCAGCTTTGATCCGTTGCTGGCGATGGGCTGTGCTCCTTTGCAGGAGGAGATGCGCTCTTATTTTTTGAATTTCCAGCTTTTCTGCCCTGCTTTTTCCCCATCTTTGTGGTTTTATCTGTCACTGGTCTTTGATGATGGTGACGTACTGATGGGGTTTTGATATAGGTGTCCTTCCTGTTTGATAGGTTTCCTTCTGACTGTCAGGACCCTCAGCTATAGGTCTGTTGGAGATTGCTTGAGGTCCACTCCAGACCCTGTTTGCCTGGGTATCAGCAGCAGAGGTTGCAGAAGATAGAATATTGCTGAACAGCGAGTGCACCTGTCTGATTCTTGCTTTGGAAGCTTCCTCTCAGGGGTGTACTCCACCCTGTGAGGTGTGGGGTGTCAGACTGCCCCTAGTGGGGGATGTCTCCCAGTTAGGCTACTCAGGGGTCAGTGAGCCACTTGAGCAGGCAGACTGCCCCTTCTCAGATCTCAACCTCCGTGTTGGGAGATCCACTGCTCTCTTCAAAGCTGTCAGACAGAGTCGTTCGCGTTTCACAGGCTTCTACTCCTTTAGCTGAGCCCTGTCCCCAGAGGCGCAGTCTACAGAGACAGGCAGGTTTCCTTGAGCTGCTGTGAGCTCCACCCAGTTCCAGCTTCCCAGCGGCTTTAGTTACCTACTTAAGCCTCAGCGATGGCGGGCGCCCCTCCCCCAGCCTCGCTGCTGCCTTGCGGTTAGATTGCCGCAGACTGCTGTGTTAGCAAGGAGAGAGGCTCCGTGGGCGTGGGACCCTCCCGGCCAGGTGTGGGATACAATCTCCGGTGTGCCGGTGTTACAGCGCAGTATTGGGGTGGGAGTTACCCGATTTTCCAGGTGTTGTGTGTCTCAGTTCCCCTGGCTAGGAAAAGGGACTCCCTTCCCCCTCGCGCTTCCCAGGTGAGGCGATGCCTCGCCCTGCTTCAGCTCTCGCTGGTCGGGCTGCAGCAGCTGACCAGCACCGATTGTCCGGCACTCCCAAGTGAGATGACCCCAGTACCTCAGTTGAAAATGCAGAAATCGCCGGTCTTCTGTGTCGTTCGCGCTGGGAGATGGAGACTGAAGCTGTTCCTATTCGGCCATCTTGCTCCGCCCCCCCCCCTTTTGTCCTTTTTAAATGCAGGATCCAATCTAGGATAGTACAGTGTATGTAGTAACTTGTTTTCAGGTGTAAAAGGACACATTATATGACTGTGGCATATAAAAGGAAAGAATGTGGAATTTGTGAGAAAACCCAGGTTTGAATCAGTTTTTGAAGCACCATGTGCATAACACTGAAGAAATCAACTAAGCTCTGAGCCTCAATGTTTCTGTTTGCCCAAGAGATATGATAGCCCTGGTGGATTTTTGGCTGTCCAGCATCTATTTCCCCTTCTTAGCAGATTTCCTTTGGGGGTTTTCTCCTCACTGAATACAGTCCAATAGAGCCATCGAGTCAAGGGGTGCGGAAGGAACCCAATCTGAAACAACCTGGCAGCCCTGCCTGGGATATGACTCTAGCAAGATAAGGAGGCAGAAACCAGAGTTTCTTCATTGTGATCAGACTCTGCTGGTTCCCAGGATTTCTACCTGCAGACCTTCTGAAGCCTTCTTACTTCTCTCCTGTCTCTAGGACCCTTTCCAGCCTCTTGTTAATTTGGGGAGTTTCTGACATCCTTTTAAAAAAAAAATCCCCTTTTAGGTAATTAATCAGAATGAGTTTCTGTTGTTTACTACCAAAGAACCCTAAATAAGAGGGCAGGTGGAGTAGCTGCTGCTTGGTTATTATAAAGATCAAATGAGCTAATATCTACGAAAGCCCATCATTATAAACAGTAGTTGCTGTGAATATCCTAGTGGATAAATACATTCAGATAAAATCCATTTGGTCACTCTTTCATTCAAGGAATATTTAAATTCCAAATATTTATAGATGTCAGCCACTATGCTAAAAATAGCAAGTGGTTTAGAATAATTGTTGGGAGGAGGGAGAGGATCAGGAAAAATAACTAAAGGATATTAGGCTTATTACCTGGGCGATGAAATAATCGGTGCAACAAACCCCTGTGACACAGTTTACCTATATAACGAACCTGCACATGTACCCCTGAACTTAAAAGTTAAAAAAATTGTCAAGACAACTCAAAGCTGAAGTGTTCTGTAGTACACCCACCTGTGCAGTGAGATGGTGGTGTGTGCACAAATGTTGGGGACATTTGGAAGGGCTGGGGTAGGTGTCAGAAAAATTTCTCATGCTTCCTAGAATGGCCGGATGTCTTTCCTCTGGTCACTAATGCTACGGTAGTACATACATGGAAATTAGACTGGTAACGAACCATGGCTACCATCCATTCTCCCTCTACCAGCCAGCAACATGGTGATCAGCTCGAGAGAATCAAGGCTGCTGTTCCTTGGCACTAAGTAAATGGCATCTTTTTCTTGTGCTGCAACCAGGATTGGGCTCATATCAACACAGCTTGTCAGCAAATAGCAATTTATGACACAAGTTGATGCGGAGGGAAAGGAGGGTCAGTAAATGGAACCTTTATACATTTTCCTGGTAGAGGCTGCCTATTTTACCAAGTACATTATCTGCTGTCTTCTTCAATGTGCAACTTTGGTAACAGTCACATTTTGGGCCCATTCAAAGTTGAGGAAAAAGAGTCTCTGATAGCTATTCAGTTCAGTGACATAATGCCAACACAAGTTGAGTTTTACGCCTTCAGTAAAGAGCTCACCTCCCCTTTTCTCTTTGTTCTGTCTCATGATCCTTGCCAAGTGGTTTTCAGAGAGGAAAAGAAAATAACATGAAATGAAAAGATGGGAAGCAAGGAAAGCCTGTTTCACTTGAATGTGTCTCTTTAATTCTGCTGATTTTTAGACCACCTCCATCCCAATCTGAGACCCCCACATTTGTGCTGGGTGGGAAGAATGCATTAAGATGTTACAGTCCTGTTAAGAGCTACTATTGTGTGGCTTGGTTTCCTATAATTCTGTCCTCATGTTCCTCAGCCCCTAGCCTGCCCTGCCTTTTCTGCTTAATCTGTCTTCCCACTTTGTCACAGTGGTATATTTCTATAAATCCATTATTTCTCTGCATGCCAGTTCCCAGGAGATTGTAGCATTGTCTGGTGAGGCATGAGCATATCTGGAGCTGCTGATTACTGAAGCAGGTGCCTCTGATGGACGGTCACTGTGCAAAGAGCTGCTTGGAGCATGGAATATCCTTGAAAAATGGGACTGCCCCAAGAGGGAATCAGACACGTTAATAAATCACAGCCACGGTTGTTAAATTCTGACAGCGGCTGACAATGGTAAAAGAAATGGTCAGTTTTAAGGACTGGCCCTGTGAAGTCCTTAAAGATCAAATTCTCTTGTAGCTTTGGCTCTGCCTATAGAATTTCTAAAAGCAAAGCTGATCAGAGATTCAAGCAGAGCTATCGCCAATTACTCAAAGGAGTTACTCAAATTGGTTACCTCCAAGCACCTTGCTTAAATCATTTGATGGATCTAAAGGAAATTTAATAATCAGCTGTTGCTTTGTCCCCTAGACACTTACAAACCTGTCAGCATCTGAGTAAGCTTTGTATCAAGTACTATGGCTGTTCTGTGTTCAGCAGGGATTCTGTTCAAGGATGAAGACAGCTGGGACCCATGGTGTGCAAGATACTAGCCTGCCTAGAGAGACTATCCATCAGGATTCTACTGCTAAATGAGACAGTGTTTGTGCTAATCACAAAGCAACCTTGGCTTCTACCAGGGCTGGAGGGCAAACTAGGAAAAAGGTAGGAGAGCAGTGCCTTTGCAGATTACCATAGTCCTGACATTTTCTGGGTACATGCCTTATGGAGAGGCCCAGAGATGAAATGACCATGTGAGGCACAGGCTAACCTAGGGGTCTTTAGATTTATACAAATCTGAATTCGAATGGCAGCTGAGCCATTTACATGCAATATGACCTTGGATTAACAAATTCCATAACCTCTCTAGGTCTTAGTTTCCTCATCAATGAAATGAGGATACAAATAGAACCTACCTCATAAAACTGTTTTGAAGATTAAATAGATGTAAAGTGTTTTACACATTGTTCAATATATAGTAGCTGCTATTCTTAGTAATTCATGGAAGAGTAAAATTCTTTCAAAAGTGTTTTTTTAAAACTTTTATTTTAGGTTCAGAGGTATACGTGCAGGTTTGTTATTTAAGTAAACTCATGATAAGCCTAGCACCCAATGGTTACTTTTTCTGCTCCTCTCCCTCCTCCTGCCCTCCACCCTCAGGAAAGCCCCAGTGTCTGTTGTTCCCTTCTTTGTGTCTACATCATTTAGCTCTCATTAAAGTGTTTTTATTCACTTAGAAGAAAAAACGTGTATGTCAGGCCTCATGGCATAAAATAACATCAGCCCAACTTGACTTCACTTCAGTAAACATTTGTTAAGTAGGTACTGTAGATACTGGTTACTGCCAAGAAACTAAAGTAAATGACAATATCCCCAACCGTACTGTAAGCTTCTTGACAAGGCATGCGTGCATGAGGTAAGCTTAGGAAGGGTTTCAAGGCAGCACATAAGCAAGCTGGAGGGTCTGTGGATAGTGAAATACCCTATATCCCTAGGAGCTACAAACCGAGGCAAAAAGATACTTATCAGGATTGCTGATGGCTCTTTCTACTCTACAGCACTCTGCAGCATGCTTTGTCTAATGTTTGGGAAACTTCTACAGCATTCTAGACAGCATATGCCTAACTCCATTTCCCTGCAGGAAAGAAGCATAAGAAACTACAAGGATCTAGGACAAAATAGAGCAACACTGACAACTTTCTAGCTTATATCCACCTCCATCAACTTTTTTTCTACCATCTTCCACCTCTCCCTTTCCACTGTCTTAACACAAGCCTAAGCCTGACTTCTTTGGATAAGAGCTGCCCTTGGCCGAGTAGCCCACTTGAGTTCTTACCCTGCCATGCATCTCCCCTGGATTCTGGAGCAGCTGACTCCACTCTACCACCCATTTCCTTTCAGCATCTGCCCCTTTCCTTTAAGGGGTTTCTAAACTTCTGCTTTCAAGGTGAATGATAACTACCCCTTTGAGAAACTTTTCTTTCCCTCTAAGCTTCTATATCTGACTTCTTTGTCAGCTCTGCTTCTTCCTTCTATTCCCTAAATGCATGTATATCTTTTTCACTCTGTTTTTCTTTCTCTTCTGCAGATGATATCCACTGCAGCCCTGTCTTCGCTCCCTAGTACTCCTGCTCTATTGATTACTAGACATTTCAACTCACTGGGTTTTCTGCTACTTCAAAGAAAACTAAAAACTGAAATTATCCCGTTTTAAGCCCCAACCACCCCCCATAACTTTCCTATTTCTTTAGAAACATTCCTGATTCTTTTAGGCTTGACATCTCAGAATGGTGTTATTCATTCAGTGGATACTGACTGTGATGTATTAGAGGCTGGTAAATGTAGACTGTCCTGGTCTTTTCCCAGCCTGCTGGGGGAAAGGAACAACTCAGCATGGAAATACAATACAGATGAATAATTGCTGTGATTGTATTAAAGCCTGAAATCAGTTTGGGGGTTCACAGGAGCCTTACAAAAGGAGATGATATCTAAACTGAGACCCAAAGAGTAAGAAGCAGTTATAGATAAAAGGGATACGGAAGTGTTCCAAACAGAGGACTGTTCAAAGACCATCCAGGAAGAGAAAGCATTTGAGATTCTGGAAATAATTCACCATAGCTGGAATCTATAGCGCAGAGGAGCAAAACAGATGTGCGAAAGACTATTCAGGTGTGAGAGACTATTCAAGGTGTGAAAGACTATTCAGCTCTCATCAAAAGCATCCATGACCATGACCTCCTGGGAGGAGCTCATGCTGCCTACAGCAGTGTTACACTTTCTTTTTTGTCATAGCATCCTTACTTCATCATCTTCCCCACCTCTACTACCCAGAATGCCATCAACCTTTCTACGGTTCCCTAACTCCCGGTGACATTAACTCTAGTGTAGACCACAGAGCACTAACTAGTTTGGTAATTCATAACGTCATGTGTGGAAATGTACTTATTCATTCATTTATTATTCAAATGTTGTTAATGACCTACTATGTGCAGGGCCCTGTACTTAGTACCACATGGGAATAAACATGACAAACTTCATCCCTGGCTTATGAATCTACAGTTTTGTACATGAGACAATCAACTAGTGAACATATGAGTTAAAATTTGTTGAGCTGTCATTTTTGTAGTTTGGTCTCAACTTTTTGTGGAATCTCACTGAATTAATCTTAAACTCCTGAAAGTTTCCCTTGAATTAGAATACCGATGTCATTCCATTAGATGTCTCTGTGTGCTGGTACTCTGTCTACCAAATATTGTAGAGGCCTTATGAGATGAATCAATTATGATTTGTCTTTTCAGATGGAACAACTGAGCATCCAGGAGTTAAGGAGAGTTGCTCAAGATCACGTCACTGTGTAGTGGCAGATCCAGGGATTTCACTCAGGTCTATGCAAATCCAAAGCTCAAGGTACTCTATAGGGACTTAGATGCTTTGTAACTGCTGACTTTGTCATTCCTCTTAATTAACTTACCAGGAAGTTTTTTTGTTTTTGTCTAATAAAGACATTTAGACCTGTGTCAGGCCAGAGAAATAGAAGAAGTTCTATAACTCAGCAAAATACAATGTTGGCTACAGAATTGCTCATCCCTTCTCTTAGGATTAACCCCACATCAGCTGACTTGGATTTAATCTTATTTATCTCTCCTTCAACAAATATTTACTAGCTTCCATGTATTAGGCACTGTGTTTGACACTGGGGATACAATGTTCGCATGATGCTTTTGGCTAATTATGGATACAAACATGAAGGAAATACACCTAAAAGTGAATGTGCAACAAAAGCAGAAGTAAATGGGCCTGTGTCTGTTTCAAAAGCTTATGTAGTTTATCAACTGAATAAAATCTTACAACATGAACAATCCTACATTCAGGTGTTTCCTACAATCTAATGTGATTCATTTGATAGAACTAAACATCTATATATCTTGGACATCTGTTTCCTTTAAGGCTTGGCTATCCACTCACTCAGATCACCCCACTCCATTCTGTCAGAGAAACATTAGTGAAATCATGCCTTTCCCTTCCATAACTTACCTATTTCACTGTAATGTCTCAACTGTTTTAATATCCTTTTCTTTCTCGGGGATTGTAAGTTAAACTTCCTGTGTGAATGTGTGCTAAGAAGAGGACGCACGGGAATGGGAAATGCTGGTATCAGCTTTGCTTAATGCCCCTTAATCTACTGTGTGCATGTGTACATTCTATGTCAATACTTTGGAGACCCTTGGTACTAATGTTGCTTCCAAAGTCATTACTAAGTGTTCTCAAGTGTAAACTAAGCCTCCCCTGGTCCTTGACCCCCAATACCACAAAGGCCTGAAGAACCCAGCCCCTGCTGATCAAATGATATCCTCCAACTCTCTTCACAGTTGGATATGCTGGTTTCTTCCTACATTTCCAATCAGTTTTCTCCTTAGAACTTTAATGTTCCTTGTCCATACTACATTCTTTTTCTTTGCCTTGGTCACTGTGTTAACCCTAAGGCAAGTCTGAAGTATACTGCCTTTTCGACAGAAGCTGAACAGACTTTTGCATTTATACAGTTTGATTTTGTAGAACAGGGGGCAAGTGAAAGTCAACAGATTTGTGTTTCATTACTTCTTTCAGCCTAAAAGTTGTTTTCCGCATAATTTTATTCTTGCTACTTGTCCACATTAGAACCTATTTAACTTGTACACTTCTGCTCATGCCTTCCAGAATCTTATTTTTAAATATTCAGATGCCCATAATATCCTATGTGAAAACAGCATTTTATTTCTCAAAGAGAAGAAACCTATATATTTACTACTTGTACATTTCATGCTATTATAGCTGTGGCAACAGCTATAATTGGCCACAGCTATGTATTTTTAATTACAGTGACATTCTACATTATCTTTTCTCTTCTTTTTAAGGTATAAATCCTTGAATAAGTCAGTAACGTGTCATATTTGACCCTTTGTAAGTCAGTTCCTGAGAAATATACCGGACAGAAAAGGCACCTCACTTTTTACCCTTTTTGTGTAGACTCTAAGCAGGTTTTCATTAAATCCAGTGGCTGAGAACATGTTGCTTTAGGTACAGTAAACTCCTTCATTGTGCTAGCTCTCAGTTAAATAAAAGCCTGCTGAGATTATATTTTCACTTTCATAATAGCATTTGCTTTGGCAACGTCATTTGACATAAGCCATTTTTACATGGACAACTTAGAACTTTTTCATCAGTAACCTCAAATTGGGAATAAATCAAGAATATGAATTATGATATCTTTAAAAAACCATTCTAATGATGACTATGGTAGAGTTTCTTTTAATTTGCAATTATGTGTGTTCTCCCCCCCATCATCTATAGGTTGAAATCCAAACTTATTGGCATGACATTCAAGACTCTTTATCATCCAGCCCTAATGTTCTTCTCCAGCATCAAACATAATCATCTATTACTCTCCGCCCTAAAACCTTGTTGACACTTTCATCATACTTCCAACATATTGATACAGAAGGGCTGTTCTCCCCGTTAAAACCCACCCTTAAGCCTGAACCACAGCACTAAGTGAAAACAGCTGACCCCATTTTTCCATCTAAATGCTGCTTTTGGCTTGCCCCACCCTTATCCTGTGCCCATAAAAGACTTCAGCTGGCAGAGCAACACCAGTGGCCGTGAGGAGAGGATACGAGCAACTAAGCCTTGGAGACTACAGATAGGTGCGGCTAACTTCAGACGGTGTGGTTTCAGAGAGGGGCCTGGATGGAGATGGCTGGGCTTCCGGGAGAGATCACCTTCCCATCCCCTTTCCAGCCTTTCTGCTGAGAGCCACCACCACTCAGTAAAGTCTTCCGCATTCATCACGTTTCAAACAGTTCCTGTGACCTGATTCTTCCTGAATGCCAGACAAGAACCTGGGTGCTGAGAGGACAGTGGCTGACTCTGATCCCCTACTGAGCTGACTGGCACTTGGCCCTCCACAGATGGCAGAGTTGAATGACCTTTGGCTATACCATGCTTGGACACTGCTGCGGGCCCCACAGAAAGCCTGTTCCTGCCAGAGGCACGACCGGCTGGTCCCAGTGTTCCTTCACTCTGGTTCCCACACTCACTCGCTGGCACACTCCCTCCCATGAGGAGTGGCTAGTGGCAAGCTGAGTGAAATGAGTCACTCCAGTTCCTGCCCATAAAGGGGGTCAAGGAAACTATCCCGTCTCAGCATCATGCATGTGCTTTTATGTCTCCATGCCATACCATATAATGTTACCTCTCCCTACTGAAGTGCTTCTGCCTTGTCGTTTTCTTGGTGAATTTTGACTCTGCCTTGAGACACAGCACACACATCTGTTCCTAGTTTTCCCCTTTCACATAGGCCTATTATAAGACTGACTTTCACATGTATTAGGTCATGTGTTCACTGAGGTGGGACCAAGGCTTGTTCATCTTTGCATTTCTAATATCTAAACGTGTGTAAGATGTGCTTATTAGTTGAGTGGATGAAATACAGGACTCTAAGAACTCTGAGAAGCTTTCCAAAATCCAGTGAGTGCATTTCAGCCTGGATTTTCTTACTTAATGGTATTCTGCAAATGGGAACACCTAAGCTCAGAGAGGTTAAGTCCCTGGTAATAAGTGATAGGGTTAGGACTGTCTGAAGCTAATGTCAAGATTCTAATAGTCACAAGATCAGGCTGGCATGTGATCAGAATACAAAGTGGAGATTAAATAGTGTTCGAGAAAGTCAGGTACCAGAAAGTACCCAGTCCCGTGGGTCAGGAAACTTTGGTTCCAATGCTGAACACCCTACTTAGCTGCGTACTTGAGGCAAGTCACTCCATCTCTCTAGGCCTCAGTTTCCCCATTTGTAGTATGACAGAATTGAACCAGCTAATATCCAAAGGCCATTTGCATCTTCAACTCCTATTATTAATAATTATTTTCCCTTAAAGGTTCCTCCCTATTTGCAGCCTACAGAATTTTAAGTAAATAGAAACAAGCTGCTATACTGAACTACCCCTAATTATACTTGGAATATTTGCAACCAAATTGAAAGTAAAATTCTGATTGCTTGCCCCAGAATTTCTCTTAGGGAAGGAATTCTCTTTGTTTGAGACAATACTTTGATAGGCAGCTGGAAGAAATGGTAAAACCCTGAGGCATTAGTCTATAGGCACTTGAATAACTAAGAAGATAACTAAACTGATACATATGAGAAAGAATCTAGAAATCTGGGGGGGATTAGGAGTAAAAAGTGGAGAAGAAAAGCAAGAAAAGTGGAGTCGAAAAGCAAGAAAGAAGGAGAGTCTGCTACACAAGATAGAGTTCTAGGTAATGTAGCCTGGGGATTTTTTGGAACCAAATATTTGTTAGGAAATTTTAGCTTGTTTTGCTTTTTCAAAATTTTAGCAAAATCTGTGCACATCAGAGCCATATGTAAGTAGTCTTTTTGGTGGAAATTAAATGAAAAATGCTGAGTTCCAAATCTCACCTAATGTGTTATGAGATGGCCTCTTGAGCAGGATGGGGAGATGCTCTTCCAGGGCTCCATAAAGACCGTGCATTGCTCAAGGGTGGCACGTGTATGTATGTGTGGACAGGCAATTCAAATTCTAGGTGTGGCAGATCTGTGCATTTCTCAGAATTTTCCATTATATGGCAGTGTCTTGTTCTAACAAAATCACCATGTCATGACAATGTTCTGACATATGGAAGTAAATGACCTCAGAGGTGGTATCCTTTTCTAATTTAAACACAGGTAATATATAGTCTAGTGGTGGTGTTTGGTCTTAAACTGAATACGTTGACAGAACAGGAGTTCAAAGTCAGAGGTGATCATGAAACTAGAAGGAGGTCCTTAGAAAGACATTAGATGTTCCACAATCTGTCAAAAGCATTTTGCATCAATCACTTTTAGGTAGATATTACAGGAGAGGATAATCTCAGCTGACATCGGAGTAATATATGGAACAAAGCAGTACTAGGGACATCAGCAGAAATCCATGCAAATGCTGCATTCTCCACTGGTCTTTCTGTTGCTCCCTCCTATATTCACAGACTCACCTGAACTTTTATGTTAATCAGAATTAGAATAAAACATTGATTCGCCCAACATGGCATTGGTATTCCACAGAGTTATCCAGGAGTGTAATCAACACTGTAACAAGAAAATTGTGGGTTTCTCAGGTGTGGAAAATGCTTCAGTGTCTGTCTCCCACCCTAATTAAAATGTTAATAGGACATACACTGCTCCCTTTGCTCAGTTCTGCAGTGAGAGGATAGAGAGGGAATTCTCAATTGCTCACGTATACTTCTTTTTTATGGCTCGGTTTACAAGCAATCATATCATTCCACACAAACTATAATTTCCTCTTTGTTATCTCTGCTTCCTTCAGACAAACAACGATTCACTGAAGAAATAATAATGAACCATTACCTTTGATGTAACGGCTGCCTGTACTGTCGAGATGGGAGTGTGCCAAGATCGGAGATTAATTCATATTAAGGAAGGTGAAGAGAATTTCACTTCTGGATGATGTGAGCACCCTGCAGTTTGCTGTGTACTTTTTCATACACTTATGTATTTATCTAAAGCCTTCCATGATTTTTTTGGTGCAGTAGTATACAGAATCTGAACTTTTATAAGGTCAACTGTAAAGAATTATCTAATAGTTACTCTAAAATTTTACTTCCAATAACTGCTGCAATCATTGGTTTCTTTGTTCACTCACTCGCCCATCCCTCTGTCTCTCTACCTACCCATTTATTCAACAAACATTTACTAGGTGCCCAGTTATATGCTGGTCACTGTTTCACACCTTACAAAATCAATGTGTTCAGTGATGAGAGCACTTGACACAGGATCTGTGCTGTTAGAACCCAGTTCTCAACCTCAGCCACAGCCTGGTATCACCTGGCATCACAGGCCTGTTCTGAGCAATACTGATATCTAGGTCACACTCCTAAAGATTCTGACTTCATTGTTCTGGGATGTGGACTAGGAATTGGGATTATTTTTAAACTCCCCAGCTGGTCCCAAAATGAAACAAACATTGGGAATCACTGGCTTAGCATTTACAACCCAATAAATAAGATGAACAATAAAGCAAGCAAATAAATAATAATTACATGATGCAAAAGGCCATGGAGATGGGTGTTTCACTCTTTCTGGCTATTTCTAGTTAAACAGGAAGTCTGAAAACCTTCCTAAATTAATGCAATAGAGATAATAAGAAATACAATGTGACACTGAGGTTCCTACTGTCCTCTAGCTGAGAGTGGACTCCTTTTGCATGGTGGTAGGGTTTAGCAAGAAGAATATGGGTTAATGTCAGCCAAATATAAAACTTTCTCCACCAGACTCTCTTTGTAATACTTTAAGCTCTAGGGTACATGTGCACAATATGCAAGTTTGTTACATATGTATACATGTGCCACGTTGGTGTGCTGCACCCATTAACTCATCATTTACATTAGGTATATCTCCTAATGCTATCCCTCCCCCCTTCCCCAACCCCACAACAGGTCCTGGTGTGTGATGTTCCCCTTCCTGTGTCCAAGTGTTCTCATTGTTCAATTCCCACCTGTGAGTGAGAACATGTGGTGTTTGGTTTTCTGTCCTTGAGATAGTTTGCTCAGAATGATGGTTTCCAGCTTCATCCATGTCCCTTCAAAGGACGTGAACTCATCCTTTTTCATGGCTGCATAGTATTCCATGGTGTATACGTGCCACATTTTCTTAATCTAGTCTATCATTGATGGACATTTGGGTTGGTTCCAAGTCTTTGCTATTGTGAATAGTGCCGCAATAAACATACATGTGCATGTGTCCTTATAGCAGCATGATTTATAATCCTTTGGGTATATACCCAGTAACAGGATGGCCGTTTCAATATCCTTCTGCATGCCTCTGAAACTCTACAAGTCTTTGACTCCTCATCTGGAAAATGGAGATGATTACAGAGCCTTTTCCCAAAGGAGGTTCTCCTGATGAGAAGTTTAAATAGATAATATTTACAAAGTAAACAGGCTGATGGTAGGCCCAGGAATGTGCTCAATAAATGCTGATCACCTTGCCTGGGTGTTTAAGGTCTCCCTGGCTAGAACACAGACTCCATGAGGGCAGGGACCACATCTGTCTTGCTCATCATTGATTCCCTAGCACATATAGGCAGACACATAGCAAGCATTCAAATATCTGTGTCAGGAATGCATTCAATTGGGTGGTATTTATGTGTTTAGCATGGCGAGTTCAGCTAGAGTTCATCCACTTGGCTGAAATGTACAGATTTTGGCATCAGATGTCATCTCAAAGCCTTATGAATGGGTTTACCTTGTGAAATGACATTTTGAGGCTGCTGTCCCTTTTCCTTCTTCCTAGACTGTATCCCCAGGGGTCATCAAGGTTTTTGGGTGGGATGTGAGAGCTGCTCATGAACTGCAAGGCCAGCATTGCTTACCTTGTCTTGAGGTCCCAGGCTGAAGCCCTCAACCCTGTTTCAAGAGCTGCCCCCAGAAAGCCCCTGGAACCAGCATTTTGACTGTGTGCTATTTATCCAGTAGAACTCATTCACAGTGTCTGTTCAAGTGACACCAGCCCTTTGAAAAATACTGCTGGGGTTTGCTTTTAATGGCCACAGAGGGTGTCTACCTGTTATTACCAAAAATAATTAATTTTCCTGGAAAAAACACTGCAGCCACTTTATCTCATAGGTTAATCTGGGCCAGCAACAGGTTGCAGGCAGGAACCAGGAGTTCTGTGGCAACAACCTGGCGTTATGAGACAAAAGTCTACCCAAGCCACATGAAAACTAGGTACCCACTTGGCTTTTGGGGAAAAGAACACAATATAACTCATAAGGGTGCAACTTAATGGAGGATCAAAAACTTTATGAACGTATTGAAAAATAAATGGACACTCTCTTGGACAATATGAAGTATTCCATTTGAAAAATTAAATAAATCTCATTAGAGTTTAATGTGTAATTTCATTTCCATGCTGTAGTTAAGAAAGAGCTATTGATTCCTGGCAGCAGCTGGCAACAGGAATAAAACGTAGCCAGACAAGGCGTCTTGTTTCTGAGATTTCTGCTTAGTCTGGTCCTCTAAGGAGCTTGATTTAATCAGTCATCTCCTTCTTACAAATGACTGAAGGAGTCAGGAAGGAAAGTATTTTGGTCACTACCACACTGTAGTATTAGAGTTAGATTTTTAAATATTAATATTTAAATTCTATTCTTTTTCTTATGTATTTATTTATTTAATTAATTTTATTATTATTATTATTTTTTTGAGACAGAGTCTCACTGTGTCGCCCAGGCTGGAGTGCAGTGGTGTGATCTCGGCTCACTGCAAGCTCCGCTTCCTGGGTTCATGCCATTCTCCTGCCTCAGCCTCCCGAGTAGCTGTGACTACAGGCGCCCGCCACCACACCCGGCTAATTTTTTTGTATTTTTTTGGTAGAGACGGGGTTTTACAGTGTTAGCCAGGATGGTCTCGATCTCCCGACCTCATGATCCACCCACTTCGGCCTCCCAAAGTGCTGGGATTACAGGCGTGAGCCACTGCGCCCGGCCTCTTTTTCATTTTTAGACAATGCTGCCACTCTGTCTCTCATCATACTGCAATTCAATTCAGAAAAAGTTCAAAAACTCTTTGCAGTATGAATGCTTACAAAACTCACCTTTTTATTCATAGCCACAGTGCTTACCACTTCATCCTGTCTATGTAGTGCTTAAGTTTCTGAGTTTGCCTCTCCTTAGCAACAGTTTGGCTCTCTCGTGCCTTCATCTAAAGGCAAATACCTTTGCTATGAGAACATTTCACGAGCAGGGGTAAAGTTCACTTTTAATTTTGGGACCAGTCTGGCAAATTAATTGGTCCATCCTTGTTTTATTGCTGTCTTGATTATCTGGACTGGTACAAAATAGGCTATTAACCTGTTGCTGACCATTGTCTATAAGGCAGAAGATATAGGCACATCAGTGTGCCTATATCAGCCTGGATTTTCAGTGCATTTCAGCCTGGATTTTCTTACTTAATGGTATTGGCACCCCCATTCTGCAAATGGGAAGACCTAAGCTCAGAGAGGTTAAGTCCCTGGTAATAAGTGATAGGGTTAGGACTGTTTGAAGCTAATGTCAAGACCACTTCCTTGGCCTGGGACCACTTCCTTGGCCTTTCTTAAGAATAAGTAACAATCTGTTGCTTCAAAAATGAAGCCCCTGAAATTAACATTTATTAAGCTCTACATTCTAGGTAATGTTTGAAGTAGTTCATGTCTATGATGTCATTTAATTCTCAAAAATTTGTTCTGAGGCTGGCGTTGTTCTTGTCCCTTTTTCACAAAGGAGGACATTGAGACAAAAAGAGGATTTTAAATTTTGCCAGAGTCACACTCTAGGAAGTGACAAAGGCAGGATCTGGTGTCCAGCAGTCAGACCCACGGTTCTACTCATCTTTACCAAGTGCTGCCGTCACAGAGATTCTGGGTCACCCACCAACACTTTAAAGTCTTATGGAGCTGTGAGAAAGGATATGCATTTCATTATGTCAAACAGGAGGCATTTCACATTAACCTTTCAGTTTTCTCATCAGTACAATGGGAATGAAGTCACTGCGTCCCATTCTGCTTTAGGAAATTCCTAGAGGACTACTTGTGAAAATGCTCTCTTGAAATTTATAAACCATGATAAAAATCTGAATTGTTTTCTAAACACCCATAGGATAAGGCATAAAAAGGAGTCGATGCCGGTCACAGATTCTGTCCTTCAACTACTCAAGGAATAGTGCTTTGCAAAGAATTTAAACTTAATGAGAGGTTCCTCATCTAACTGTATTTTTGAGCAGCACTTGAAGCCCGAGTCTTAGAATCTTCATATGAGAGCAGACTTGAGTATTATTTAGTTAAAATCTTCTCTCCTTCTGATACCTGACACATCTCTGATAGTCTTGCTATGATAGTTCCCCCCCTTGCCTTGAGTCTCTCAGTGATGGGACGTCCGTGACTATGGGAGATTGTTTACCACTTCGGTCCATTAGAAACTGCTTTCTTATATCAAGTTGTCTCACTTTTGGCTCTGCCCCTCTTGCTTCTGAGCCATTCTAAGGCATAAGAATGAAGAGGAAAATTCTCTTTTTGTAACAGCATCACATCTTGCACAAAGACAGGGGGATTGTGCCTTTACCTGTTCCTAACTTAGTTGCTGCATGGCTCACACTATGGGATTATATGTAACAGGGAAAAGAATCCTTCATACATCATCCTTTCCCAGCTGACTTCTTGCTTTACAATTAGCCATGAAAGTATTGAATGTATTGTCATAGCTTCTCCAGTGCCAAAAGTGGGCCATGTCCAATTCATTATGTTTGTGTGTCTCACAAATGGCCATCAAAGAGCAGCCTAGTCATTTGTGGGGGTAGGCAATCAGAAGAAGCCTAACACTTTCTGCTCTCCATTTTAATCCCACTCATCAGGCACATTTTCTATTAATACATACATCTGCATTCAAACGCTGAATGGCATTTTCATCATTTCCCAAAGAGCTTTCTATGAGGGCCAGAGGGAGAACCATACACTAATACACAGATGCATTATGTTAGGAAGGTGTCAACACTTTCCTCTAATCAGTCCACAGTCAATATTCTCCATCATGAATAACTAATTAGTTTCTCAACTCTGTTCCTCACATGTCATGGCAAAAATCTATCTGAAGAATGCCATCTGCACTTCAGGAAGGGACAAGCATTGTAATTAAGTTTTAAGCTATTTCTTCAGCATGAAGCTGCCACGAAGTGTGAAATGACTATAATTCACATTTTTAAGACCCTGAATTTATTAGCATCTATTTTCTATTCAAGGTTAGGGGTATGGTGCTTGGATTGTCAAGGGATTCAAATTCCTCTGTGCTTTGTTATTCTGGAGTGAGTGTGTTTGAGCCCAGATGCCAGGCAAGGAAAATTATCATTAATGAGTCAGGTTGTATTTGTAAAAAAAAGCTCAAAGAACTGGAAACTCATCTTCCATTGTGAATAAGAAGCGGCAATGAAAGGTATAACTGGGTAAAAGAGGACTTGGCATTCCTCTGTGAATTACGACAACCATGCTTGAGAAGATGAATAGGAACTGTAGGCCAGGGGCTTCAAATTAAGCACAGCTCTGCTGAAGTGTGACTATTGCACAACCCATGAACAAAAAAGGAATGTGAAGTTTTAAAACTGCTTTCAGTAAATGAAAGAGGAATGGATTATTCTCCTTTGGAAATGACATATTATGAATAGAAAAAAGAAAGCTATGGGATAAATATGTGCTTAGGCATAACTACAGACCCCAGGAAAGCTTTGATAGCCTTCCTTCATAAACAATGTGTTGGAGACAGTTACTCATCTTTATGCTGGCTGAACACACACTTTTGAGGGGAATGGATTTGTAATGATTCATCTAACTTGAAACCCCTTGCAGACAATGGCAAAGGTGGAAGACATTTCAGTCAGTGAATCTGTGAGCATGCAGGGCACATGCAGGGCACACACACTGCGTATGTGTGTAATAGGGGAAGTACGGTGAGCCTGGGGCGTACCAAGAAAGGTGTCCTTAGGTTGGGAAAAGACATTTAAGCTGAGAGTTGACACATAAATAGGATTATCTAGAAAAAAGTAGAGATGAGTGCTTCAAGAAAAGAGAACGGCAACGTGAAGGCTCTAAGGCACTCTACAGCAAACAAGAAAAGGGCAGGATGTCTAAAGCCTATGGACAGGTGAGAGAGGACTTCTGATTAAACACTGAACTGAACACCTTTGTCTACCTCCGCTCTTTCCTGAAACACTCATACAATGGCTATAAATGGACCCTAAAATGACCCAAACCTGTAAGGATGAAGGGAGGAAGGGAGAGAGAAGAAGAACAGAAGAAACATGTCAACAATGCTTTGGAAGTTGAAAAGCAAGCAACAAATAGTAATTTCCTTGGCAGATGATGGGAAGCTAAAAGCTAAGAGACTGTGGGTTTGGTGAAGACCGAGCTGTGGGTTGATTCAAGCTGTAAATTCATGGCCAGGCCCAGGAATCATAGCTACCAGGCACCTCTGTGGCTGGGAGCATCCGGTGGGGCTACACACAGGAAGATTTGTTTAGGTCTCTGTGGGAAACCACAAGACCCCTAGAGATTGTTTCTTCACTATGTACATCCTGGCAACCAGACCATCCTCACTGTGTAAGACTTGAGCTTAACTCTGGAATCTGTGACAGCAGGACAGCTGAGGGTAGCAGTGCTGGACTAAAAATGGAATTACATGAAAACCTACGTATTGAAGAGTGAAACCTCCAAGACTCCAATGAACAATACTGACAACCAGGTTTATCCTAAACAAGGGATTAGGATTTCTCTCTGGGGAAGCTGACCAGCCCAAGAGAAAATACCTACAGATTCTGACATTTGGGGTCTGATATAATTTGGATATTTATCCTTTTCAAATATCTTATCAAAATGTGGCTCCCAGTGATGGAGGCAGGGCCTAGAAGAAGGTGTTTGGGTCATGGGGGCAGGTCCCTAATAAATAAACTCTACTGTGCCTTCACAGTGGAGTTCCCACTCTGTTATTTCACATAGGAGCTGGTTGTTTTAAAGAGCCCAGCATCTCTTTCTTGTTCCCCTTCTCTTGCCATGTGACATGCCAGCTCCTCTTGTCTTCTGCCACAGGTAAAACTTCCTGAGGCCTCACAAGAAGCCAAGCAGATGTCAGTGCCATGCTCCTTATACAGCATGTGAAACTGTGAGCCAAATGACCCTCTTTTCTTTATAAATTACTCAGTCTCAGGTATTCCTTTATGGCAATGCAAAATGCACTGACACAGAGCATCCACCTAAGAATCCCAGCTCATCCTTCTACCTAGAAGCCCCCCACCCAATAAGCCCCATTCATATACACAAAACTTTCCAGCAGACTCTTACTGCTTCATTCTTTAAAATGAATAGGGCTCATGTCTGTAATCCCAGCACTTTGGGAGGCTGAGGTGGGTGGATCACCTGAGGTCCAGAGCTCGAGACCAGCCTGACCAACATGGTGAAACCCCGTCTTTACTAAAAAAAAAATAAAAATTAGCCAGGCGTGGTGGTGTGGGCTTGTAATCACAGCCACTCGGGAGGCTGAGGGGGGAGAATCACTTGAATCCAGGAGGCGGAGGTTGCAGTGAACCGAAATTGCACCACTGCACTCTAGCCTGGGTGACAGAGTGCGACTCTGTCTCAAAAAAAAAAAAAAAAAAAAAAAAAGGAAAGAAAAGAAAAGAAAAGAAAATGAATAGACATCCATGAATCACCAATCATTTGATAAAGCTCCAATCGGAAAGCCAGAGACCTGAATTTTTCTTTTTTCTTTTTTTTTAATGTGGAAAACAGAAGAAACTTGACAGAAACTATTATTAATAGACTCAAAGAGAAAAGAGAAGAGAGTACCTCTATGAAATCAATACAGGATGCTATAAAAGGAAACCACCATAGTATAAAGAACACTGGAAATTATAATATGACAGCAGGAACTACATGCTCAGTGGAAGGAATGGAAAATAGGAAAATAGGGAAAGGGCACACGAAGAATTACAACTAAGAAAAGGTGAAGGGAGTGGGAAAGGGTAACAGGAGATGACTTGACCAATGTCTAAGGTTGTATATGAATGCTATTGCTTTGAAATTTTACCTTCAAGTTAGTGACAGTCACTGAAGGACAGCAAACAAGGAAGCAACATCTAGCCCAACATGGCACATAGCCCATGGCCAGGAAATTAGGCAGGCTTATCTAGTTTTCCCTGAGATCTGATAGTCTTACTCTCATTCATATTATATTCTAATAATCCATGGAAAGTTCTGGATCCAGGAAAAAATAAGAACCCCTTTGGCTGATGTTTTTTAAAAATGCACTTTCTGGTTCTCCACTTATTTCAGGTGAAAACTGTTGTCAGCTTGTTCCTCTAAACTCCCATTACTCTTTGTTTTGAAAAGGTTATAAGTAGAATAAAACAAAGCTGGCTTCAAGCCAAGATCATGAAAGGGGTAATTAAGCAAGATTTTCTGTCTATACACCCAGCAGGGCATCCCACTGAGGGGAAAAAAGGGAAGAGTCAATTGTGTGTTGCTGAAGAATAACAGAAAGTACCCCAGACACTTTCCATAATAAATGACAGGGGCTGACATTTTAATCAAGATAAAAACAACAATAAAGTCACATTACTCTGTTTGAGGAAGAAAATGGCCACAACTTAGGAATTTCGGGAAATAAACACACTTGCCCATTCTGCTCTAAAAAACTGAGAGGTTATCATTTATTTTTAAAATGTCACATCTGTCCTGACCACATGGATAAAAGCACAATTTTATACCCTCTCATTATGATTTTTATCTTTTTGGGCTTTTTCATATTTTAATCCTTTACATTAAAATTAATCTAGGTGATATAATTTTACTTTTTAAGTAAAATTCACTTGTCTGGGAATGATGAGAATGATGTTGTCACATTGCTCCTCTCAAATTCAGGTGAAAATGGGCTGATCGTGACAGGGACAATCATTGCACATCGCTCTATGTGCTCTAGCTTTCATAGATGGTCTAGTAATGTCTAGTCATGATTTTGAGTGGCTTGTGAAACGTTTTGGTACTCAAGACATTTTCCCCAATACCTAGTTAAATTTAAAAGATTTTAAAAATATCTAGGACTACTTTTGGGGAGGATGTTTAGAGCATCAGTTATGGACCACAGTTCTAATCGATCCTGGTTCAAGACCTACAGAGAAATGAAAATCACGAATAGCAGGTGCCTAACAATGGATTCTGAAAGTATTTCATTTTTCCTTTGATCATATTTGTGCTTCCTACATGATACCGAGGGGAAGAATTATGGCCTTCAAAGCTTGGCAAAGTCACATAAGATACTTTATGACTGGCATGATACCCTATCTTGAAGGCTGGTTATTTGACAAATCATCTTTATCCACACAAAGCAAATGGCATTTCTTTATTGTTCTTACCTGAATTACTTTTTCTTTCAAACTGCTTGTCCTTATGGATTGTGGGGAAAAATTAAACTGAGTTTATTTTGTCAACCTCTCTGTGATCTAAAAGTTTATTTATTCTTTAAGATAAATAATCAGTCTTTCAAATTTCCTTTCCTTTTTAAGGATATCATTATGAAGGTAGAGGGGAAAGGGCTTATGTGACCTCCTGATGACAAGAATAAGGGAAATTCAGATTCCAGGAAATGTACATTTAATCAGCATCTAGTGTCTGGCTAACAGTCTATGGTTAAGTCTGCAGTGGATTTGGTGGTGGGCTCTCTGGACCCACTCAGTGCTCACTGAGGATCAGCTGCAAAGGGTGTGGGTAGACCATGAGGGTAGACCCACTCCACCCACAAGCTGGACTATCCACTTTGAACCTTTAGCCCTATTGCAGGATGTCTCTCTAGAAGGCTGCCTGCCAGCCTTCACCACCAGTTGTCCATCAGCATTCCTTGACAGGACTCCATGTGGGCCGTTTGACAAACCCTTCACCCTTCCTCTAGGAGTTGAAGGAGATTCAAGAGTGCTGTCCCACGCCCTTTTTTCCTCTCCAGCCACTTACCAATCCAGCTGGTATGGGACCACCCTGCAGTTGGCCTCCTCTTAGAGTCTCAATTAAAAATATGCAATGACCCTTTACTTTCAACTTTCCTTAAACCCTATCTAACTGGCTTCCCTCCTCCATGACTCAGAGGAGAGACATCATCAGGGTATACATTTCACCCCTTCCTTTTCCTACATGTCCCATCTTCTTCCTACACTTCACCAGAGAACAGAAGAGATGGGCTTTCAACTTCTTCCTCCTTTCTGAATGGACTTCCCTATGTCCTTGCCTCATTTTCCCCTTTGATGTTATTTGCTGTGTATCCTTCCCTGGTCTCTAATGGAAGAGCTACAATGTATACAGGAGATGAATATATAACACATAGGTTTAATTTGTTCAAAATATAATTTCTGTCACATTTGTAAAAGAGTTTTTGATAAATAGATCAAGGGAGAAGATGGAAATGGCTCAAATATTGAAGCATCACTTTTATTTTGCCCCTTTTTTTGTTTTGTTTTTTTGCCTTCTACACTCTAACAGAACTCTAGGATGAAAAGGGCATCCTGGAGAAATACTGGGGCTAAGGGAGCAAAATGAAATACGTAGTCAAATTCAAACTATAGTACTGATAATAATAGGGAAAAGGAGAAGGAAGAATGTTGGGATACAAGAGGAAAGGAAAGAAAGGGAGAAAAGGAACATACATATTTGGGTTAACTAGTCTTGAAAGAGAGACAACTGTATGTCAGTTTGAGGGATGGATGATCTTAAAATCAAGAGGATCACATTATGCCTTAGTCTGTGGCTTTTGGACCCTCTTGTTTTCTGGGCAGGCACTACACAGCATGCGACAGGGACAGTTGTGATGAAGTCACTTGGGTCTTTGGCAAAATGAAAAAATAGAGGCAACATAATGACACGTTAAAATGTTAATATAGTTCAATGGATCTGACTTATGGAACTGTGTTTATTATAAGATTATGTGAACTCTGTTAGTTGAAATATCCTTTCTTATGTGCGTGTTAATAGTAAATGTAAGCACAGTAGTTATTTTGTCCTTAATTGAAAGATAATTGTTGGTTACCATGATTTGATACAAACTTTGTACTGGTTGATGACATTCTAAGCTCTGAGAAGTCCTGTCTGAGTTCTTGAGCTCTGATGAAAGACAGCTGCTTGCCTTTTGCTCCAAAAAACTAACATTTGTTGAGGTTACATTCAGAACTTGTCTTATGTTCTAGGCATTAGACCTAGGAGAGCTTACGAGACTTGCCCAAATTCACAAAGTGGATAGACATTTAGGTCAAATTCAAACCCAGGGCAGGATGCCTTCAAAGTACAGACTGCTGACCAACATGGATGTCATTCATGATTCTACTTTGTAAGGCCCTTGAATAACTATGCTGTTATTTGGTCCACTATAGTGTTCCCTTCTCCTTTAATCACTTCAGTATTTGTGCTTATGACCAAATAGTTATTAATCCTATAAATGCAAAACAAAACTAAAAACTTTAGTGTAAGTACATGGATTGCTGGGGTGTGTGGGGAAAGGGAGAGAAGTAGAGATGAAGACAATTACAGAATATGTTTGCAAACTGTTCAAAAGGGAGAAAATTTAGGGATTTCTTCCACAATGGTATTCAGTCATACTGCCCCATATACCATGTACCCACAGCTAAGAAGCTCAATATACACTTCTCCGTGTGTCTGTCTGTCTGTCTCTTTGTATGTGTCTGTCTCACTTTCAATATGTATGTTTATACAGGCTGAGGATCCTTTATCTGAAATAAGGGACCAGAAGTGTTTTGAATTATGAATTTTTTCAGATTTTGAAATATCTGCATTACAGGTTGAGCATCCCAAATCTGAAAATCTGAAATTTGAAATGTTCCAATGAGTATTTCCTTTGAGCTTTATGTCAGTCCTCAAAAAGTTTGCGATTTTAGAGCATTTTGGATTTTGGAATTTTGAATTTGGGATGCTCAACCTATATGTTTTTTTAATTTAATTTTAATTTATTATTATTTTTTGAGACAAAGTCACTCTGTCACCCAGGCTGGGGTGCAATGGTGTGATCTTGGCTCACTGCAACCTCTGCCTCCTGGGCGCAAGTGATTATCCTGCCTCAGCCTCCCCAGTAGCTGGGATTACAGGCATGCACCACCACACCCAGCTAATTTTTGTATTTTTAGTAGAGATGGGGTTTCACCATGGTGGCCAGGCTGATCTGGAACTCCTGAGCGCAGGTAATCCTCCTGCCTCAGCCTCCCAAAGTGCTGGGATCACAGGCATGGGCCACCTCACACCTGGCCTCCACCTGTATGTTTTTAAAAGTCATACTATTCATCCAATATTTTGGTACCGTAACTGTCAGTGATGTGGGGAGAATTACCAAGCCTCTAATTAATTCAGCCCTATGGCTCTTATAGACTGTTTTGATAGTTTAAATTTATAAATCACAGACAGCCTATAAATATTTAGTTGGCTATGGACATTCTGACATAAAATTAAAGAAATAAATTCATTTTTGTCAACTTGTGCAAGCCTTGTCTAATCCTTGTTTCCCAATGATAAACACAGACTTTAAATCTCACACATTCCCAAAGGAGTTCAGATTTAGTATGTTTCTATTTACAAAAAAAAAAAAAAAAGAAAGAAAGAAACCCTACAGGATGTTCAAGTGTATAATAGTGGGAGAGACAGATGTATCTTAGAATCTTTCTGCTTTGTCATTAAACCCTGGTAGTATTATGGGGAAAAATAAATAATAACAGAGTAATGCCTTATTAATTTCAAGCTCTTTTCAATAGATTTGAGATTAGTGAAATTTTTAGTTCTAAATTAAGTAGTGCACTGATTTTTAAAATGTATAAAAATCTTTAAAGTCTTCTGCAATGATATCTGAAATTGCCTTCATACAATTTTTTAAAGAATGCAACTGTTATGAGACAAATTACATTATAAAACTCAATTTTTATAAATACCCAGTAACATTTTGAGGAGTTACAGAAATATGCTGGACTGTTTGCCCCTATGCTAAATGGTTCCAGAGAACCATTCCTTTTGAATTCTTAGACCGATTTGTTGGTTTTTTACCTTTTCACTCTTCTTTCAATCAAAACGCCAACTCCTTTGGGCAACTTTACTTAACTCTTCTAAGTAGATTTTGTAATTCTCCATTTTTCTCTGGCTTAGTTCATGTTAATTATCACATGACATTGTATTCGGGGATGACATTTCTGTTGTATTCTCTTTAACTATCAATTATTTGAGTTCTCATTTTATCTCTGCATTCCAAGAAATTTTAAAAATTACTTTATGTAAATAATTTTATGTAATGTAAGAGCACATCAGCATATTAACTGAGTGTGAACATGAAGAATTCTTTTATAAAGACATTTTGACTTGACATTTCATGGTTCCTTCCAAGTTTTGGGGGGATATTTAGGACAACAAATTTGGCTATATTAGTTAATGTAGTAGTCTATATAACTTTCTCTCTTTTTTAACATTTGCCATGGCATGTACCTGAGAAAGAAGACTTCACAGTCTACTTCCTATTCTTGTAGGATCAGAATCCTACAAGGAAACTTTACAGTTGAAAGGAATTTTTAGAGCAAGGAAGGCATTCAAAGGAAGCTCTGTTCCTATGGAAAATACATATGCAAAACTGAATGGCCTATTTCCTGTTTCAGATCATGAACAGTCTGAGATCAGTGATTTTTCTATTTGTCTTTATATAGACTTCAGGGGGCGGGGGGAAACAGTGAGTAAGTGAGCATTTAAGATATTCATAGTTTAAGATCGTGAATTTATTAAAATACGATTTCAACTCAAGATGAGTTTTTCTTATTTCAAGGGATGGGTATAATGCCTGGTATAATTTTAAGTATAGTCTGGAATCCAGAACATGTCTTTACTTCAGAATTAGCCTGCAGGAATAAAGTCAATAAACATTACTTGAGATGGATGCTTGGCATAGACTTTTGTAACACTCATTATTTGTCTGGAGAAAAGCATTTTGGGTTTTTGAAAATTTGAGCTCAACTCTGGATTATTTGCAAACATCTTAACCAAAGACTGCAAATATAGTAACTCTGAGAACAAAAACAAAAACAAAAAGGCAATGAACCAAAACTGTAGCAAAGACGAAGCTACCTCTCCTTTAACTGACATCTTCTAGGAAGAAATACCAGAAGACTTAAATCTGGTTTTTGTTAACAAACGAGCAAACAACAACAACAAAAAAATAAGAACAAACAGAAAACCTCTAGCAGCCAAGGTAGAGGTTTGAGGACGCAAACGTTACTCCGATGGAGAAGCTTTTTAAAATAGATGTAATTTTCTCACGTTTGATTAGATGAGGAGCACGTATATTTAAGTTTCTGCTTGTCTATTTTGGAAGACAGTCTGTGTATAAATAAGGTGTGGTCTTTTAAATCCATTTGTTTTCTATTATTGACAAGTAAGAGCAAGAAAATCTGGATATAGAATATTAAAGAAAACCCTCAATAAAAACATTCCAACTTAACTGCAGTGAGAATTTTAAAGATCTATACATTCACCTCTTAACAAATAGCTTTTCTGTTAAAGTCCTTTTTACATATGTTTAAATCTATAAGTCTTTCAGATTATTTCATTCCTTTAAACAAATCTTATGTAAAGCATATTATAGGACTACAATGTTAATTTCTTAGTTGTGGTAACTATACCACAGATATGTAAGATGTTAACTTTGGAGAACACTGGGTGAAGGTAGATGATAATTATCTGTATAAATTTTATAACTCTTCCTCAACTTTAAAATTATTTTGAAACCAAGAGTCAAAATAATGCAAAAGGATTTGCTGTTTAGAGCTAGAAGTGCCCTGCCTTTTCACAGACAGGGCTGCACAATTAGCTCAAGGCCACATAGGGATATTAGGGCTCAGAAACTAATACAACAAAATATGGCACCCTGGCTTGCTATTTTAAATTTAAGGCTCTTGGAGACCAGCAGAGAGTATGGAAGAAGCTATTTTCTAAAGTTCCCTTATCTGCCTAAAGTTTGGACCCCCCCAAAGGAAAGAAAAAAACAATTACTGTTGGTTCCTTCCCTGAGTTTTTATTAATGACTCATACTGTAAGAAGAAAGACTGCAGTATGGCAACATACCTGGACAGAATTCTATCACAAACCACTGTTTTCTGTTTCAGTCCCGTTCAGCATTTCAAAGAGAATCATTTGGCAGACATCATCTGCTCTGCAGTCCCAACAAACTTTGTCCCAGACCATTCTATGTTCCCCAAGTTCATTTATTTTGCCCTAAAATCATTTACTACTCCCCAAATGCTACATTTTCCTCATCTCCCCTCCCCTATGAAGAAAGGCCCATAAGCATCTGTATCTCATTGGGTTATTGGGTAATTGTTCTCCTACAATCCCCCTGTGCTGTACATATTAAGGTAAATTTTTTATTATGCCTTTTCTGCTATTAATCTGCCTGTTGTCAGTTTATTTTTAGTAAATCTGCAGATAGTGAAAGGGAAGCTTTCCCTTGGCCCCTACAGTGGGTTGGCATTAGGCACCCAACTCCTAGCACAGTGCTCTTTTCCTTTCCCTCCATTTTGCTACCACTGAAGAATGGACCACTTTCGCTTCACCTAAAGAATCTATCTAACTTAATTTGCTAGTACAAGTCCAGGAACCTCACTTATTCTATTTTCTTAAATCTAGAAGACATAACAGTGTGAATATGGCCAAGTAAGACTGACCCAGTGCTAAAGTCAGAGACCAGAAGATTAGTCACCAAGTTCATTAACAATTTACACAATATCCAAGGTCAATAGCAATCAATAGCATGGAGTAGCATGTGGCACCATGAAATGACAAATATAAAACATTGATAGACACACTGGTCTGGGCTAATCTGTCAATAATTGTTCATCTTTTCAATTGCTCAGAGATGCTCCTATAAAACACCATTTTAAAAAATTTCAAAAGGATGAAGGAGCTAAATTATGACATTCTAGGTCCTTGACTCAGTCCAGGCTATCACAATTTGAACAACAGGGGCAAAAAAAAAAAAAAAAAAAAAAAAAGCAAGCTTTAGAATTACATAAGAAAATATTTTTATGTTTTCATGACAAAGGTGACATTACAAGCTACCCCACAGAAATACAAAAGACCTTCAAAGACTATTATGAACACTTCTATGCACATGAACTAGGAAATCTAGAGGAAATGGATAAATTCATGGAAATACACAACCTCCCAAGGTTGCATCAGGAAGAAGTTGAAACCCTGAGCAGAGTGAAGATCAAGTTCTGAAACTAAATCAGTAATAAAAACCTATTAGCAGAAAAAGCCCCAGGCCAGATGGATTCACAGCCAAATTCTACCAGATGTACAAAGAAGAGCTGTACCAATTCCACTGAAATTATTCTAAAAAACCGAGGAGGAAGTATTCCTCCTTAATTCATTCTAGGAAACCAACATCACCCTAATATCAAAACCTCTCAAAGACAAAACGAAAAAAGAAATCTACAGGTTAATCTCCCTGTTCATCAAACACACATGCAAAATTCCTGAACAACATACTAGCAGACCAAATCCTGCAGCACATCAAAAAATTAATTTACCATGATTAAATAGCTCTTATTCCTGTGATGCAAGGATAGTTCAACATATGAAAATCAATAAATGTGATTCATCATATAAACAGAATTAGAAACAAAAACCATATGATCATCTCAAGACATACAGAAAAAAGCATTAAATAAAACCCAATATCCCTGTATGAGAAAAACCCTCAACAAAAAAACAAAACTAGGCATCAAAGGTATGTTTTTGAGGTATGTTACCTCAAAAAAATAAGAGCCATCTATGACAAACACACAGTCAACGTCACACTGAATGGGCAAAAGCTGGAAGCATTCCCCTTAAGAACAGGAATGAGGCAAGGATGTCCACTTTTATCGCTTCTATACACAGTACTGAAGTCTTTGCCAGAGCAATCAGCCAAGAGAAATAAATAAAAAAAGTCAAATTATCTGTCTTGGTTAACAATATGATTGTGTGTGTGTGTGTGTCTGTGTGTGTGTGTGTGTGTGAGAGAGAGAGAGAGAGAGAGAGAGAGAGAGAGAGAGAGAGAGAGATAGGGTCCTGCTCTGCCACCAGGCTGGAGAGCAGTGGTGCAATCATAGCCAACTGCAAACTCAAATTCTTGGGCTCAAGCTATCCTCATGCCTTAGCATCCCAAGCAGCTGGGACTGTAGACATGCATCACTACCACATCTGGCTATTAATTTTTTTTTTTCTTTTGGTAGAGACAGGGTTTCACTATGTTGCCCAGGCTTGTCTCAGACTTCTGGGCTCAAGCAATCCTCCAGCCTTGGCCTCCCAAAACATTGGGATTACAGGTGTGAGCCACCACACCCAGTCCAACAATATGATTCTATAGCTAGAAAACCCTAAAGACTACCAAAAGGCTCCTAGGACTGAAATGACTTGATAAAGATAAATAAAATCATTTTACAAAAATCAGTAGCATTTCTATACACCAATAATATTCATGCTGAGAGCCAAACCAAGAAAGCAATCCCACACGAAAAATAAAGTAACTAGGAATGCATCTAACCAAGGAGGAAGAAGATCTCTACAAGGAGAACTATAAAACACCACTGACACAAATCACAGTTGACAAAACAAATGGGAAAACATTCCATGCTCATGGAATTAATGAAAGAATCAATATTGTTAAAATGGTCTTACTGCCCAATGCAATCTAAAAACTACCAATGTCATTTCTTCACAGAATTAGAAAAAAAAAAAATCCTAAAATTCATATGGAACCAAAAAAGGGCCCAAAGCAATCCTAAGCAAAAAGAACAACTCCAGAGCTGTCACATTACTCAGCTTCAAAGTGTACTTTAAGGCTACCATAACCAAAACAGCATGGTATTCATACAGAAATAGGCATGTAGACCAATGGAACAGAATAGAGAAACCAGAAATAGTCTCATACCTATAGCTATTTAATCTTTGACAAAGTCAACAAAAATAAGCATGTGGAAAGGATTCCCTATTCAATAAATGGTGCTGGGACAGCTGGCTAATCACATGCAGAAGAAGAAAGCTGGACTCCTACCTTTCCTCATATTTAAGAATTAACTAAAGATGGATTAAATATTTAAATAGAAGACCTCAAACTATAAGAATTCTATATGAAAATCTCAGAAATACTATTCTGGACATAGGCCTTGGGAAAGAGTTTATGACTAAGTCCTCAAAAGCAATTGCATCAAAACCAAAAATTGACAAGTGGGGCCTCATTAAACTAAAGAGGTTCTGCACAGGAAAAGAAATTATCAACAGGATAAACAGCGAGTCTACAAAATGAAAGAAAATATCAAACTATGCACCCAACAAAGGTCTAATATCTGACAAAGACATAATATCTATAAAGAACTTCATTCAACAAGCAAAAAACAATCCCATTAAAAAGTTAGCAAAAGAAATAAAAGGACACCTCTCTAAAGAAGGCATACTCATGGCCAAAAAACATGAAAAATGCTGCACACCACAAATCAAAACCACAATGAGATACTATCTCACATCAGTCAGAATGACTATCATTAAAAAGTCAAAAAACAACAGATGCTGGTGAGACTGTGGAGTAAAGGAACGCTTATACACTGCTCTGGGAATGTAAATTACTTCAGCCATTATTTGGAGATTTCTCAAAGAACTGACAACACAATTACCAATTGACCCAGCAATCCCATTACTGGATATATACCCAAAGGGAAATAAATTGTTCTATCAAAATGACATAGGCACTTGCATATTCATTGCAATATACAATAGTAAAGACACAAAAATCAACCTAGGTGTCTGTCAGTGATGGACTGGACAAAGAAAATGTGGTACGTATATACCATAGAACACTACAAAGCCATAAAAAAAATAACAAAATCATGTCCTCTGCAGCAACATGAATATAGCTGAAGGCCATTTTCTTAAACAAATTAACACAGGAACAGAAAACCAAATACTGCACATTCTCACTAATAAGTGGGAGCTAAGCACTGGATACATATGAATATGAAGATGGGAACAAAAGACACTGAGGGACTACTAGATGAGGAGAGAGAAAAGGCAAAAGGCTGAAAAACTACCTATTGGGTATTACTCTTACTACCTGGGTGACGGATCATTTGTACTCCAAACTTCAGCATCATGCAGTATACTCATATAACAAACCTACACGTGTATCCTGGAATCTAAAATGAAAATTGAAATTATTTTAAAAAATTTCATGCTTTCTAGCCTCTGTGGGACATACCTATAACTTTAGAAGAAGCACGGAAAATAAACCAACTACACGAAATCTTTATTTTGTTGCACTGGACTTAGGAGATTTACTTGTAAATTGTGGAGGTTTAACTTTTTAAAGGCAAGTTTCAAGGTTGTTTATAAGTTGTGTAACAAACATTACAATTATGTCTCCAGCATAACATGTGCAAATACTCTGCTCCGTGTTCTTTAGGCTATGCATCTCTAGAGTGGGCTAATGTTTGGAGAGTTGTCTTTTTGTTTCACTGGTTTGGGTTGGGTTTGTTTTTAACTACAGAAGATTTACTTTACTGCTTAAAGACAAGACAGCCTAACTCCTTTCCTCTTATATTTCCCAAATCTTCTAGATAATGAAAAGCTTTGTTCCATAGAAAATATATCTGTATTGTATTTACAGTCCTGCTTCTTTTAGACAGCACTTTTTCTTGGGGCTAATCATCACTAATTACTGACTAGTTCTATAAGAAACCTGCTTCTACAGAAGACTGTGTAAAGAAAGGGAACCAGGCCACTCATTAGCTGGTCTCGAAAGACCTCTTCCATCACAGACACGAGGGTTCATTGCATTCTCAGGCAATAACTCTTTCTCATAGAGTCCTAAAATGCAAGTTTTCTCAGATGCATTTGCTTAAAAGATTCTAGCTTCAGTACCTTATATGAAACATAGGAACTAGCTGACAGAGAATCAGGTAAGTTCAGGCATGTGGAAGCTCTGCTGAAGATAGTTATGCTAGTAAAAAGTAGAACCTTGTGGTGTGATGCATAATCTTAAAAATACAGCCCACTCTATGTGAGATTTTGTTATGAAAAGATACTCATTCTCCACCAACTATCCTCTTCCTTTGGCCCAATTTATTCCTTACAGCCATCCAGACTTATAGACTTTGCAAAAAATGTCATGGGTTTTATAATGAGGTGATACATTTTCCACTTACTGAGCATGTGCTTCTGTTAAGAGAAACACAAGCTCGAACATGGCTCTTGCTTTTTTAGCAAAGCCTAGATCTTCAGACTGCATCATGAAAGAGCAGATATGATTTGTGCAATGCAAGTACATGTGCCTATGGTTGATGTCTATTATGAAATAGTTATTCAGTGCCATATATGGTCATTTGGTGATTTATGATTGCTTTTAGGTAAAAGAACTACCAGAAATGAAAAAAAAAAAAAAGCCAGTATTCACTGAATTCATCACAATTATGATGAATAACTGAAGCAATAGAAAGAATAGTTCTATTTGTTTCAACATACCGTTTTAAATACCTTTTGTGGGGAGGGACAATCGGATGGTTGTTTGGTGGCTGGAATGGTTTTCAGGCCCTCTCTCTGTCTGTCTGTCTGTCTGATTATCCATCTATCTGTTCTTTTGTGTTTTCCTTAGTTGCTGGTGCTGAGTACACAGCATCTCAGAGTCATTCTCTGCTAAGGCAGCACACTTATAAATATTAGAAGATTAACATCAGCACCTGGAACATCTGCAGAAGGGGGTTCTTTCTAGTACCATACCACCCCAAGTAGTGGGGAGTTTGTTACACAGTAAGACATCTGTATTATATTTAGACTTCAGCTTCTTTTAGATATCATTTTTCTTTGGGATGATCAGAACCAATTACCAACTAGTTCTCTAACTGGATAGGTTTTGGGTACCACAAAATACAGCAGATAACAAACATTCCAAATGAATGAATCTAACTTTCACAAAGTGGGCAATCTTTTACCCCACCCAGATCCTCAATATTAAGTTCTCAGAGAAAATTTTCTTTTGGTTGTAGCTTACCTTCTGGTTCTCTCCAACCTCTTTCAATTTATGTATTCACGTTGTGACACTTACTATTTATTCAGAATGAATCATTGGCCAGTTGCGCAGAGCAAGGCAATAGCCATTAATCAATGCAAACCAAAGTCAGAAGTTTACCTTAGTTCCTTGAAGGGCTCTGCCCTGACATTAGGTGTTTCTATAGATTTAGGGAACACTGTGCCCTCCGCTCCTGTAAACAAAAGAGAAAAGCAAACAGAGATTGGAGATACTGGAGTCACCTGGAGGCACAATCAGCACACTGATTGGAGCGAAATGCAGCGAATCCATTATACAGCCCAATTCCCACATATTTTTCCAGCGGCTTTAGAGCTCCGTGATAGGAAAGCATTGAACCATGCATGCAAACAGCCCTTGAAAACACAAGGAACTTCTTTTGAAAACATTCTTGCTGAGATCAGAGTGAAGCCATGAGGCAAATTCCATCTCGGGCTTCAGAAAGGAAAAGATGCCTAGAAATGGTAAGGTCTGACTCTTGTCTCTCAGAAACTATTAATAGCCACCCAACTGGAAATGTTTTGAAAAACAGCAACCAAAGCTCTGTTATTGCAATGCATGGCACAAATCACATAACACATATGACATCTATGCAGTGGGTTAGTATTTGCCTAATGACTAGCAAAAGTTTTTCAGTAAATAAAGTTCTACATTATCATCTTAAAAAGTTAAGCAAAACAGAACACTATGAGAGATCATTTGAAGTTCAGAGCTTTTACACTTTGAGTATTAACATTGATCCCAAACCCAATCTGGACATTTAGCTCTTGACTGTGCTATAAGCTTTTATCTTTACAACTTGTCAACACCATTCGAACCTTTGCAGCCATAAAGATAGCGATTATCTGATTTGTCTGCTCCCAAAGTGTTTTCAAATCATTTAAACCTCAGTTTATCACAGACAATTGCACTAGATATTAGTTTTTCAATTAAACTTAGCTGAGGCAGTATCCTGTACTTTGAAGTAAAAGTGTTTCTTTTTTATACATTCGGTGTACTTTGATGCTGTAAGGAGGGGAGAATATCTTGCTTCCATGTGTGAATTTTTATAATCCTCTTACACTGCTTTCATGTTTAGAAATGCTCCATTACATTCAACAAAGAACATGCTTTTGAATGGTGTGGTGTTCTGTCAACTAGATCTTAAGCTCTGTGTGGGCAGAGACAAGGTCATATATGGGATATAACCAGGTTGATTTTAGGTTCTGAAGGCTTCTACTGGACTCATTTCCAAATGGTACTGATGCTTCTATGGGAGTATTAAATTATTGCTTTCTCAGTGCCAGGGTAAGCTGGTGCCCACTGAATGGCAAGCCAGCAAAATCTAGAGGGATAGGCTCTGACAGGTAGAGGTGGCAAGTGATTGACAGGCTTTGGATGTAGAAAGGAAGTGAAGAACAAGACGCTCATGTTCCCTCAGCTCCCATGGTCCAACCAAATACTCTGATTGTGTTCTTGCTGGATTTTGGCCAATGGGGGTCCATATGTTCCACATACTAGAGGACAGACTCATTGATAAGACTTCTTAGGGGAAGATTTCAAAGCCACTCATTAGTGGAGTGACCTTGGGCATGAAGTTCAACCTCTGTGATATTCAGTTTCCCTCTCTCAAAAGAAAGTGTGTTGATAGTACCTTTATCTCCTGGGAATCTTGGAAGGCTGAATGAGATCTCTGTCACAAAGCAATCAGCAGTAATATTATATAATGTTTATGATTCTTATTCGTCCTTCTTCTTATCCAGATCTTCTATGACTCTTTCCAAAATAACATTTTTAAAGCATTTACTATGAACTAGAAACTTTACTGGATATTCTACTTTCTCATATGATCACCAGAATAACCCTATGAAGTGGAGACTGTTAGTATCTTTGAGGTTCAGGGAAGTCAGGAAATTCCTATGGTCACACAACTAAGTGGAAGTGGGAGGGGTGATTGAGTGAGGAGTAGGATTTGAACTCTAATCTTTCAGTTCTAAAACTGATGCCTTTGATCACTCCTCTAGACTGTCCCCCTCAGCAGATTGTCACTCCTTTACATCCTCATCTTTTTATGAGATATGAGCAAATATCAATGTTTATACCATCAAGCAATGCTTGCTAAATCCTCAATCACCTTTCTTCTCAAAACAATTCACATCTATAATGAGATGAGATATTAATACTCTTCAAAAAGACCATTTCTTTCCAAGTGCTATCAGGTTTCTGATTTTCACACCGTTTTTCACTTTCACAGAAGCTCCAGAGTAGACAACCATCCTTCAGGATGAATTTCCCCATCCCATCCTCTCTCCATTTTCTCAGATAATGAATTATTCTCAATTTTATTATTTCAAAAAGGTTTCTATTAAAACCATACCTACTGATTCCCTCTTTTGACACAATATAATTTGCTGGCAATAAATGTTCATAAACAGTTTGAGTGAAAAATCCATAAAGTCATTTCAGCTTTATTTTAAGTTCCATTTAATGTCTCTCAAAAATGATTTCATCAATGTGTTTCCATTAGCTGGTTCTCTGCCCAATAACTTAATTCCATACAATCAATCAGGAACTTATAAAGCATGTGACAGGATCTATCTAAAGTGCTCTGAATCACCATAAAGATCAGCTCAATGGCTCTTTTCCCTGCTAGCACAAGTAGGGGGTAAACTTGTAAAAAAATAAAGTAAAAAAAAATCTCAAATGCACTCCACTGCCATAGTAACAAAAAGCCAGCTTCTCCTCTCCAGAAAGGATACTCAAGTACAGATCTCAGTTTTGTCATACTTTTCCCGCACAGTGTCCTGGATGTCAAGAGAACTGAAATCTAGTCCTATCTCTATGATCTTAGGCAAGTCAGATAAAAATCTCTGGTTTTGGATTTCCCCAATTCTTAAATGAGGGATAAGCATCAGAGTTAAACTGTTAACCCCCAAATCTAAAATTTTATGAGATTTACAATCTTATCTAAGCAGATAATTGCCTTTAGCAACCTCTTTTTTCTAATGAGAAGAAAAAATAATACTGTAGTATCAAAGGAAATTGCAAAACATTTTCTCAGCATTTCAGGAAAAAAAAAAAAGTAAGAGACTTTTATCCGATTTAGACTGCATTTAATAGGTAGAAATAATCACCAGAAAATAAACCTCATAATAGATAAAATGGCAGACAGCAAAAATGAAACTTAACTAAAACATCAAAACCTTAAAAATGCTGTAATTCTTTAAAACTCCAAAGATTGACCTGAGAAAATTAAATTTGATGAAAAATGACAAATTATCTAAAACTATATACATGTAAAAATTTGCTGTGGACTAAATACTGAAAGAAAAATTTATATCTGCAAAATGTCACACAGGAAAATTGGATTTGGGAGAAACACTGGACAGAAAAATTACCAGGACAGCAAATACCATCACTGAAATTTGATATAGAAAATTTATGATGAATCACTTCTTGTACATGAAGAACTGATCTCAAAAGTAAGAATTTCAAGAAATGTTCTTTTAAAAATCAGAAATTATTTAAGTATACTGTTTATAAAATTGATTAAGAATTTAAACTAGCTTAACAGAGTTTGCTTTGATAAATTTTTTCCTGATGAATATGATTAATACTGGTATAATTATGATTAGTGCTTTGGTATTAATGAATATGAGCTAAAAATCATCTTTGGGTTTAAACCTTGGTGCCAAAATGTTCAACAGGTTCAAAAGGCAGAGTTAAAATGTCTGATGAATAAGGTTTGAGGTAAAAACGTCAGTTTTCTACTTCACATTGCTTGGGTATATACAACCTGAATGGTAACTTTAATAACGACGACATTTTACTTGACAAGATAAGGATATAGTTTTATACCCATATTAGATTATAAAATGGAGAAAGGAAGTCAATCTAGAGAATGGTGATAAGAAAATGGAAGAAAAATAATTTTGTTTCTTGAAATACCCAAATACTGAGAAACCAAAAACCTGAATTTCGGTTCTAATTTTGCATATTCATTGCATGGCCTTTGGCAATTTTCCCTTTAGCATTATTTCTCCATTTGGGTGGATTACATAATCTTTAAGGTTCCTTCCACCCCTGTTATTTTATTATTTTCCAGATACAACTGATTGGATAAACTCTATGCACCAGGAGAGGAGCACAGTATGTTGGTGAACTCAAAGTTCAATTAACTTAAATCTATATCAAGCAGGAGGCTCTAGTGGAGAAGCAAAGAGGTAAGAAGCTCACAGTATAATATGGTGTCCTTCACTAGTGTACACTAATTGGTTTAAATAACTAGTAATTGGCTGGGTGGGGTAGCTCATGCCTGTAATCCCAGCATTTTGGAAGGCCGAGGTGGGCGGGTCACCTGAGGTCAGGAGTTCAAAACCAGCCTGAGCAACATGGAGAAATCCTGTCTCTACCAAAAATACAAAATTAGCCGGGCGTGGTGGTGCATGCCTGTAATCCCAGCTACTCGGGAGGCTGAGGCAGGAGAATTGCTTGAACTCAGGAGGTTGCAGTGAGCCAAGATCGTGCCTTTGCACTCCAGCCTGGGCAACAAGGGCGAAACTCCGTTTCAAAAAAAAACAAACAGAAAACAAAACAAAAAATGCCAAAAAACCTAGTAATTAATCTCAGAAATGAAAATATATAGTAGTGATAAAGAAAAGAAATGTGTCTTTGAAAGTATAAAACTTGAAGTCACAACCTGGTTTGGCAGATAAGTTTCCTAAAAGAGTGAAGTTTTGCTGATATTTTAAAAATAATTAGAACTGAACTAGTTAAGAGCTGAATGTAGCAGTAGAAAAGACTATGGAAAGGCTTCACAGTTGGGAAATTCCTACTAATAAAGAAGACTGGGCCAGGCGAAGTGGCTCATGCTTGTAATCGCATTACTTTGGGAGACTGAGGCAGGCGGATCATGAGGTCAGGGGTTTGAGACCACCCTGGCCAACATGGTGAAACCTTGTCGCTACTAAAAATACAAAAATTAGCCAGGTGTGGTGGCATTAGCCTGTAATCTCAACTACTTAGGAGGCTAAGGCAGGAGAACTGCTTGAACCTGGGAGTTGGAGGTTGCAGTGAGCTGAAATAACAAGACTCCGTCTGGGAAAAAAAAAAAAAAAAGAAAAAGACTGGTGTTGCTAGGCCATTCTTAGCAAGACATGAACATTATGTGGTGAGACTAGAGAGAAAGATTGGCCCAGGGAGTGCAGAGCCTCAGAGATCACAGTGAAGGTTTTTTTTTTTTTTTTTTTTTTTTGAGACGGAGTCTCGCTCTGTTTCCCCGGGCTGGAGTGCAGTGGCTGGATCTCAGCTCACTGCAAGCTCCGCCTCCCGGGTTTACCCCATTCTCCTGCCTCAGCCTCCCAAGTAGCTGGGACTACAGACGCCCGCCACCTCGCCCGGCTAGTTTTTTGTATTTTTAGTAGAGACGGGGTTTCACCGTGTTAGCCAGGATGGTCTCGATCTCCTGACCTTGTGATCCGCCCGTCTCGGCCTCCCAAAGTACTGGGATTACAGGCTTGAGCCACCGTGCCAGGCTTACAGTGAAGGTTTTAAGCAGGGGATCTGACTTGATCCACCTGGCATTTTTCAAAGATCACTGTGGCTGCATGTTATGAATTACTTGTTGTGTCCCCCCAAAATTCAGATGTTGAAACCCTAGCCTTCAATGTGATGGTATTAGAAGGTGGGGCCTTTGGGAAATAATTAGGTTTAGATGAGGTCATCAGGGTAGAGTGCCCATGATGGGATTAGTGTCCTCAGAAGAAAAAAAGACAAGTGCTCTTTCTCTGGCACGTGAGGATACAGTAAGATGATGGATGTGCGCAAGCCAACATGAAGGACCCCACCAAACCTGACAATGCTGGCACCCTGATCTCAGACTTCAGAACTGTAAAAAATAAATTTCTGGTTTTTTAGGACATCCAGTCTATAGTATCTGTTATAGCAGCCCAGACTGACTGAGACATTATGTCATGGAAAAGACACTTAAGGAAGGCAAGGGTAATAAGGAGAAGCCAGGGAAGAGATGGTGGTAGATGGGATCATATGATTGGTAGTGAGGACAGAGAAGAGTGGATGGCTGAGGAAATATTTAAGAGGAAAACCAATGGGATCTGGTGATGAGCTGGACAAGAAGCAAACTGAAGGATGAACACAGGGTCTATAGGAGGAGATGAAACAGACAGTCAAAGCCAAGTAATTAATGCTCAAAGCCAGCCATGCCCATTGAAACTTTACACTCCACAAATAATATTCAGCTATCTTGGTATTTGATATTTAAGTCACAATAGAAATTGCCTTTATTTAATAAAGGAAGCTGCTCTGAATCCAACTATATTTTTCTTATGAAGGAGCAAGAACCATGACAAAGAAAAATTAATCTCCCATGATATTTACCAGGAATATTTTTGAAAAATTATGAATAAACTAATAATTCTTGAGTAATGAACACTGTCTTCTGTGCAAGATAATTTTCTGGTTACTCCAAAGTTTTAGCTAAAGGTATCTTCATGTAGCTCCCATTGTTTAAAGATTTCCAACATATGTGAGATATAGTTTTTGTCTCTATAAGTCCAGGCTAGTAAACATGGTTGCAATCTGATATTTAAATACTCTTTAATATCTGAGACCCATTTTCCTACAAACCAGTCTTCTCTACAGCACATATGTTAGTTGTAGAAGAGTGAGTTATGGGATAACTAACCATAGGAAATGCCTTAGAAACAGAGGTTTTTGTACTTAATTCCTAACATGAATTTTTGGCCTTCCTAAAAGTGAAAAATTCTTTTTAAGGAAATGAGTTTGGCTATGTTTAACCAAAGATTTAAAATGAACTGAGTGATCAACAAGGATGCAGATTTTCCACAAGTGTCGAGATTAAGCACATGGTAGGTGGCTGTCAGCTTCTGAAAAGCTTCCCAGTCATGAATGATACACAGATGCTAGAAAGTAACTTTCAGTAGAAATAGTCACTTGAGGTAATTGAATCCCATTGTGTCTCCCCAGGCTGC
The DNA here is from genome assembly GCF_002776525.5 of Piliocolobus tephrosceles. Taxonomy (NCBI): domain Eukaryota; kingdom Metazoa; phylum Chordata; class Mammalia; order Primates; family Cercopithecidae; genus Piliocolobus; species Piliocolobus tephrosceles. Next base: position 133,988,228 of record NC_045437.1, read on the forward strand.
TGGTGGCATTTAATAAACTTCTAATGCAAAACATCTGCAGTCATTACAAATAGTTTCTAGGATACATACCAAATATTTTCTTTTTAGGAATCAGGACAGATTCTTCTTATCCAAAAAGTACAGATAAAATTAATTCATTCAACAAATATTTATGTAGAGCCTACGTCAGACATGATTTTGTGGGGGAAAGGAGGCTCGGGCTTTCTTATTTAGGAATTGCAAATTAAGAAAAAAAATTTTAAAATGCACATAAAATCTACAGCCATTCTGAGTGTTGTAATATTTGTTGTCTATAAATAGTTAACAAGCACCTATTATGTGAATGGCACAGTGCTGAGGCAATGTTCAGTAAGAAGACAATCTTTGCTCTTAATAAGTTTTATTGTAGCAATCCAGGTGGATATTAGAAAAATATTTAAATCTATTTTTAAAAATAACGAATATTGTAAATCACACATTTTCAATGGGGGTGATGTTATCCTCAAGGGGACAAAAAATTGGTTCTTGGGGAGCAAAAGAAATCTTACTGTATTTATGTATAAAATACAGATGTACATCTATATCTAGAGATATATAGCAATATATAGTTAAAACATCTATATAAATACAAACTTTACATAGTACATAAATGGATATCTAGTATATCTGTGATAGTAAGATTTCATGGGAGGGGTGTGATTAAAAAAAAGAAAAAAGTCTGAAAAAAAATTCCTCAGAAGAGTACTATTGGAAAAAGAACTGAGAAACTGTTGCAAATGCTATGAAGTAGGACAAGAAGCTGATGGAACACTGAACAGGGGGCTTAGCCTAGCAGCAGAGGACCTGGGAAGGTTTTGCTGGGGAAGTGCTATTATTGAGAGTCACTGGCATGTAGATGAGTGTGGACACCAAGGGAAGGGTGTTACGATCCAAGGAATGGTTAGAGTAATGTAAAAGGAGAGCCAATGTCAGAATTTTAAGGGACTCCAACATTTTAATTTTGGGTATGGAAGGATGAACCATCAAAGGAAAATGGAAAAAAAAAAAAAAAAAAAAAGGCTAGGGAAGTAGAAAGAAGACCAGGAATGGGATAACACAGAAGCCAAGAGAAAGAAGTATGTATTTCAAGAAGCAGGGAACAGTTTATCTGTGTTAAACAGTGCTGGAAATTAAGGAAAAGAATAGAAAAGTCCATCGGATTTGGCAACATAGAAGACACTTACATCTCAAGAGACATTCTATCAAAAGCTGAAGGCAGACTGTTGTGGGCACAATAAGAGGCGAAAGATGAAGAAATGAATACAGCAAGAGTTACAACTTTTTGACAAGAGAAGTACCATGAGGTAGCTAGGTACTGGATATTGGCTGCCAGATACTGAAGACCTAGCGGGGGTTAGTAACCACATTTTTATATAGGCACCAGCCTGCTGTGTGGCACAGGCTGGATAGAGGTGCATGTGTTCAGTTGCCTGAACATAGGCATGCATAATGTGAATGTTTGGATGCATTTAGGTTGGGAATTTTTACACATGGGAATGCTGAAAACAGAGTGTGAAAGTTCAGGGTTCTCCATGAAAACTGTGAAAAGGAATATGATACTAGGCAAGTTAATTTGCTTCTTCTAGCTTCAGTTTCCTCCTTTGTGAAATGCAAGAGTAGTACTTCTCTCATAAAGCTATTGTGAGGATTAGCGACTATATATGTGTGTATATACACACACATGTATATATGAGATATATTACATATATATTAAAGTGCAATACATCATAAAATGCTATATATGTCTGGCATATCAAGGTATATGGTAGGTATATTTTATTATGATAAAAGATAGTGATGAAGACAAGAATAGACAGTAAAGCCAGAAAGATAAAAGAGTATCATTCAATAATTTATTAACAATGGAGAAGGATAAAATAAGATGTTCACTTTTGAATACTCTAACAATTTAACTGAACTAGCCATACCATCAAAGTACACATTTTAAACATTGTGTAGGATGTGAAACTGCAGGGCAATTTAAGATTCATGTATAAAAACATCCTGGCAAGATATGAAGAGACAAGTACTTTAATTAAGCAAACTCTACTCTGGAAATCAATAGACCAGAACTCATATTCAGTGTATCATTAAGCCAAAACTTGAAAAAAATAAAAGGAACCATCCAAGCAGCAAGCAATTTCATTTCAGTTTCTTATGAGTACATCATTTTTGATAGTAAATAAAACTGCACAGTATAACAAACAATTTCAACTCATTGGTTGTGTTTAACACTGATGGAACATTCTGGAACAAGGCAACCTCTAGGTAAGGATAGTATAGGCAAACAAAGCATCAGCGACAAGCTGAGAAGGCTGCTTGACATCACCATCAGAGAGCTGTGCTCAAGGGAGACCCCTTGGTTCTCAAAGATGATGCACTGTATGTCTTAAGAATGAGGTAAATGTTGCTCTCCATCCATATCTACCCTCCAGACCTCAGTGGGACAGGTGGCCAGAATCAGGCCAACAGTGTAGAGGGAGAGGGAGAGAATAAATATGAACAATGTGATCACGTTAAAAAGAACATTGATTCTGCCTGCCCTTCCACCTGGGAGTGAGGGTGAGATGGGAGCCATGATACGCTGTGTCCTCAGTGGAGATTTCAGTTCTCAAGTGTCTCTCACAGTGTGAGAGCAATCAAGACTCACATGGTCAATGGATGCCAGTGAGACCTAAAAAAATAATGCACACACACATGTGTATGATTTTAAGAATTTCCTGGTCTTTGAAAAAGTAGAACACACTGTTCCTGTGGCCAAGCAAGTGGGTGGTGATGCCTTCCTATGGAGAAGGAAATTGAAACAGTAATTGAGGACCACAGAGAAACATTGTCTAAAAAATAATTGGAGAAACTTACAAAATCATTTATGAGAGATGAAGATGATGATGACCTGAAAAGTAAGAACCAGCAAGTTGAAATCTTAATAAAGTATTGAAGGTTTCAAAGCATTAAAACACTTAAATAATTTAATTTCTGAATACAATCCTGTTATGAAAGCTTTAAAATGGGCATGCTTTATATGTGATTTATAGATAATTTTGATTATGTAATTTTTTACCTTGTCCACTGACTTCATCCCCAGTGTGGCCAGCATGTCATTTGCTTGTCACCAACCATTTCCCCCTTTCCCCTGGCCAAGAAAATCCCAGTATTATTCACGGCAGCAAAATGCCCAGCTAAATAATTACATTCCCAGATTCCCATGAAGCTAGGGGTGGACATATGATACAACTTTGTTCAAAGAGATGTAGGTAGCTCTCTACTGGGGAGGAGCACTGAGAAAGTTTTACTTTCCACAGGAGGGTATAGATGTGGCTAGTTTCACTGTTTTTACCTGAATATCAGCATGATATCTGGAGCTGCATGAGCCATCTTATCTTCTGACCATGAGAAAAAGACCAAGAGGACTTCAGAAATGTTCACCCAGATACAACTAAGCTGCCAGCAACTGTCTACCACTTGCCTTACGTATTAGTCTGTTCTCATGCTGCTAATAAAGACATACCGAAGATTGGGTAATTTCTAAAGGAAAGAGGTTTAATTGACTCATGGTTCAGCATGGCTGGGGGGAGGCCTCAGGAAACTTACAATCATGGTGCAGGGGTTAGCAAATACGTCCTTCTTCACATGGTGGCAGGAGAGAGAAGTCTTGAGCAAAATGGGGAAAAGCCCCTTAAAAAACCATCAGATGTCATGAGAACCCACTATCACGAGAATAGCAAGGAGTTAAATGCCCTCATGATTCAATGACCTCCCACTGGGTCCCTCCCACAACATGTGGTGATTATGGGAACTACAATTCAAGATGAGATTTGGCTGGGGACACAGCCAAACCATATCACCTTACTTGTATGGCAGAAAAATAAGTCCGTATTTATTATTTGTTTGAGACACCTTAAGAGAATTTTGTTGCTCAACCTGCCTAAGGTTTAATACCATTCTATCCATGACGAAGGAAAGAGAAGTTAACTGACATTTCCATACGGCCATGTTCTTCACTTGAAGCTTTTCAGCGGTAGTAAGCCAGATGACCAAAAGTTGACAATCACTTTTTAGTGATTATTTTGCTGGACACTTTGCTCTCATGTACTGAGGCATCCTTTCCTGACTGCTGAGTGGGGCTGGGTTTTCCCATGTCCTTGCTTTTGCTTACAGTGTTCTCAGCCAGAAGGTACTTCTCCTTTCCTTTTGTTCCCCACAGTGCATCAAATCCTATAAGGCCCAGGTCAAATGCCACTTCCATCATGAAGCCTTCCCTAGTCTCCCCTCAGTTATCACCAATTGTACCCTCTGTTGTGCTTCCATAATACTTAAGTTTGGATGAGCATTTATTTTATTGTCTTCATTGACTACGTCTTGCCTTCTCCACAAAATAAGCTACTTAAAGTCAAGGACCCTGTTATGGGAGTCTTTGTACTTTTCTAGACAAGCAGCAGGAGCTTAGATATTTTGAATTCTATTTTACTTAAGCCAGAAAAACTGAAGAATGAAAAAGAAGCTTCTGTAGGGGAGAGGTATGAGCTGTCAGTATCAGCTATACCACTGCAATACTGGATAACTTCTTTTCCAGTAAGTAAGTAAACAATTAAGCCTATAGTTAAATGGTCTCAGTGAAATAGCATTCTACCAGCTTCTTTATTTTCTCCTGTAATCACTCAGTTTAGTGCCCAAAGCCCACTGTGACAGGTCTTTGGCTGGGTTACAACCTGATGAGTCCCTGTGTCCTGCAACAGAAAGCTGCATTTAAAAAAAAAAAAAAATTAGAGCCAAAGTCTTGGTCTGTCATCCAGGCTGAGTGCAGTGGTGTGATCACAGCTGACTGCAGCCACAAATTCCTAAACTCAAGAAATTGTCCCACCTCAGCCTCTTGAGTAGCTTGACTACAGGGACATGTCATAATTCCTGGTTAATTAAAAAATATTTTTTTTGTGGCCAGAGGGTTTCACTATGTTGCCCAGGCTGGTCTTGAACTTCTGGGCTCAAGCAATCCTCCCACCTCAGCCGCTCAAAGCACTGGGATAACAAACATGAGTCACTGCACCCAGCCAGGAAGTCCTACTATTTAACATGACAATCAGACATAACCCATCTCTTTAGCTTTGTCTGCAGCTTAATAATTTTTTAAAACATCAATTTATGTTTCTGTATTTTCCTCTCCTCTCCATTTCAAGCACGTAGGAAGGCCCTTTGCATATCCTTGATGTTTGTTGTTTCCATAAAGGAAATGAGTCATGTATCTACCACAATAAGCAAATACAGCCCAATTTTATCACTCCAAAAATTGCCTCGTGCTACCCCTTTTGTATTCCATCCATCCCCTGAGCCCCAAATCCTGGCTTCCACCATTCTCCTATGGTTTTGTCTTTTCTACCATATCATATAAATAGAATCATTCAGTAGATAAGAGTTTTGGGTCTGGCTTCTCTGACTCAGCAAAATGCATCTGAGATTTTTGTTGTTGTTGTTTTCCTTTGTTTTTTCTTCAACTTTTATTTTAAATTCTAGGATACATGTGCAGGATGTGCAAGGATGTGCAGGTTTGTTACATGGGCAAACACATGCCATGGTGGTTTGCTGCACAGATCAACTCATCACCCAAGAATTAAGCTCAGCATCCATTAGCTATTCTTTCTGGTGCTCTCCCTCCCACCTCACCCCAACAGACCCCAGTGATGCATTTGAATTTTACAACAAAAGGTATTCATTGGGTCAAAAGTAGAAACTGCCTTAAAGCAGCAGCTATTCCTGCCATCTGTAAACACCTAACCTTAGAGGAGAGTAGGCCGGTTGTCCTATGGGCAAGAGGGGAGAGAGGAGTGACTTAGAAGGAAGCTCAAGAGAAGGCAGATTTAGATGAATTAAAACACTTAGAAAAATTTAGAGATCTGGGCTCCTTGGAAGACCAGAGTCATCACTAGGGAGGTGACCATCTCTCAGAGAGGATGGCTGTGTCATGCCCCTAGAAGGTAGTGCCCTTGGCCCACACCTCAGCAAAGATTTCCAGGCCCTCTCTGTAGCATGGCAGCCATGTGGAAAGATGTGCAAGAGGTGCAATCTCCATAAGAAAATGTGAGAAAGCAAAGCAGAGAAAAAGGAAGTCACGTGGCCCCTGAGAGGCAGAGGGAACACCTTGATTCTAGAAGCTGAAGATCTCATAATGCTTAACTGAACGTATGTAAATTGCTCCTGCACTGTCTTCTCACAACCTTGCAATGAATACTCTCACTTTTCCCATGACCTAGCTGGGGTGGATTCTGTTTCTTGTAGAAATGAACATTTTGCACGTCTCCATGATCGTATTTTATGCAAACCCATGTTTGATGCTCCATGGGGTCTAAAGGTACACGTGCCATAGTAGCATTAACTGAGCTTGGCCTCTTTGAAGGGAAAATGCCACTCAGAAGGCAGTTCTTCAGTGAATGAAGGCCTCTGAAACCTGGTAGAGACTTTCCAGGTCACTTGCTTTGTTACATAAACCCAAACCATGGCAAGTGTAATATTCTTGAGTTCCCATTTCCCTTTCCCTCCAATGCTTCATAAGAGGCATCAAACTCTAGCTTATAACCAGGGTTAGAAAATATAGCTATGAAGAAAAGACAGGGTAATAAAAAATGAAGCTTCATTTAACCATCTCACTGACCAATGCAAGCCTTCCAGACTTAGCAAGAAACAAAGTCCAAAGAAAGGTCTTCAAAATAAGGTGTCCTATCTGAGACAAAGGAGGAAGGTGGGATAGTTACAATGTCTTTGCCTATCCAACATCCTTTAGCTTTTCTTTGGATACTAGAACATTTATTTGCTTTGCAGAAATCTACTGGGGCTGGTGCTCACTTGGCCCTCCCCAGCCCCCAGGATACAGAAGGGAATGCGATCCAGGCTTCCCAATCAGAATATCCGATTCCTTGGAAAGAGTGTTTGGTCTAGAGCCATGTGACCCAAGCAGGGCTAATCAGTTACTTTCAAAGATTGCTATGGCTGCCTGAATGAAGGTGTTTCTGTCTCTCCTTCTGAGATAGTTTCTGCTGAAGAACTGGCTAAAGAAAACCTGTAAAAGAGAGAAAGATGTTAAAAGCACCAGGGACGGTTATATCTAGACTTCTCAGTGATTGATAAGTCTGCAAATTCCCATTTTTAAAGACATTTTTTAAAAACTAGAATTTTGCTTTGTGTCACTTGCAATTAGACATCTCCTAAATAATTCATTATTTTTCTCACAGGGTAGAGGCTTCTATGTCTTGACTGTCTGTCCCTAACAGTTTACATCACTAAAGCAGGAAGAACTGTTCCTTAGAGCTCACAAAGAAGTCCAGTTTGAAGAGTGACCATCACTCCTGTATGACTCAATTTTAAATGCCTGCTTAATAGGAAATGGAAATCCACAGGATAGCAGAAGCTAGTCAATTTTCACTACCAGACAAGTGTTGTAAAAACAGGTATGCTAAAAGGTGTTCTTCCAGTCTGAATTGGTATAAGACACCTTTGAGGGCATCTAGTATCTCCCTCTCTTTGCTTACCAATCCAGGGCAAGCACGTTTTGTGAGTCTTTAACAGTTTGTTCCTCTATCCCTACAAACATCACATAAATAAAAACAGTGTCTATGAAGACTGAAGTAGTCAGTGCCAAAGTGTATGTTCTTAGATGTTGAACCGATTATCTAAAAAAAAAAAAAAGAAAAAAGAAAAAAAACCAAGGGTCAAAACCTGTATCTGCAGAGCTTTTTAGCTTGATTTGGGTATTTGCGAAGTGTATCTTGTGCTGCTTTGTCAATCTGAGTGACAGTTAATCAATACTAATCTGATGCCAGTGGATTCTTCACTTTCCCTGAACAGGATTAAGGTATACTATCTATGAATATATTTCATCTCAGGCTGTAAATCTATATGCTTTAACGTAAATGCATTAGCATCTCTTTTTAAATGGAACGTACTGTGTATACAAGGAAATAAAGATGAATTACCAAGTTGTCCTGAAAAATGTCTTTCTGACCCATTATGAAAATGACTCAGCTTTCGAGGCAGCAGTAAGTAGATTAGACATGTTCCATTAGTTTATATAATGATCTATACCTCAGTTTCTGGGAGGACCTATTAAGACTCAGAATATCTAGAATCATATTGCCCTTCCTTGGCTGGAGCAGGTACATTTTCTCATTTATTTGTTTCTCTGTTTGTTATTTAGCCCTCCTTTTGTTTATCCATAAAGAAATATATATTTAATTCCTGCTGTGAGTTAGTCACTCACCTAGGTTCTAAGGATATAATGGTGAACGATAGTAGTAATATTTAGGTCCCATAATTTGCCCTAAGGTTTCCCAATTTGTCCAAAGCCAACTGGGCCTATAAACACCTAATGTAAAATCTTACTATCCAGCACTGTCTCACAGGTCCACGCTCAACCAGAGCAGGGCTGAAACAACAATTATGTAATCTTTGAATGTCACTTTAGAGTTTATAGGGATTTTCATATGTACTTTAAATTCTCATAAATATCTATTAATATATGAAGGAACCAGGGAAGATGAGCTTTAATAACTCATTTAAGATTAAGCAACTAACAACTTGAGGACAACAAGTTGTTACTACTAAAACCCTATGGTCTATGATAGTATCTCCCTCATAGGTTATTGTAAAACATCAATGAGATATTACAGGCAAAGCACTTGGAATAGTGCATGGCACACAGTAAGAATGCCATAAATGCTAATTTATTGTTGACTGTGATGATGTTCTTGTTTAGAAACAGGGAATCATAAGCTAGTGCCAGTTTGCCTGTCTGTCCATCTATCCACTTGTCCATCTGTCCATCCATTCATCCATCCATCCAAAGTTGTATTGAGTACCTGTTGTGTGTCAGGTACTACAAGAGATGCTGAAGATTTAATGTTGAATAAGCCCATGCTTTTACACCTCTCACAGTTTAGATTTCCAGTCTTTGGCACCTGTATTTGGTATCAGACTTCACAGACTAAACGATGAAAAGGTCTTAGGGCCAGGCGTGGTGTCTCAGACCTGTAATCCCAGCACTCTGGGAGGCCGAGGCGGGTAGATCACCTGAGGTTAGGAGTTCAAGACCAGCGTGGCCAACATGGTGAAACTCCGTCTCCACTAAAAATACAGAAAATTAGCCGGGCATGGTAACACGTGCCTATAATCCCAGCTACTCAGGAGGCTTAGGCAAGGGAATCACTTGAACCAGGGAGGCAGAAGTTGCAGTGACCCAAGATCGTGCCATTGCACTGCAGCCTGGGCAACAGACTTTTTTTGTTTTTTTTTTACAAAAAAAAAAAAAAGTAAAGGTCTGAAAACCAGAGCCTAGACCAGGGATTGGTAAACTGGAACCCATGGGCCAAATTTTTCTCACTACCTATTTTTGTAAGTAAAGTAAAGTTTTATTAGAACACAGCCATATTCATTTGATTACATATTGTTTATGGCTGCTTTCCCACTGCAATGGAAAAGTTGAGTAGCTGCAACAGAGACCCTGTGGTCCATAAACCTAAAATATCTACTATCTGGCCCTTTGTGTAAAAGATCTGTGGCCTGGATTATTGCATCTTTGTATCCTCTTAGCTGTTTTACCTTATCATCCCTTGGAATTGAAAACAAATAAAAAGGTGATGGCTTGCCTGCATGGGCCAATCAACTTGTTTACATCTGATGACATGTCCTAATTGCAGAGAAGTACTTCATGATTTTGACATTACTGATTTTCCTGGGGGGATTTTTTTCCATTGCCCTCTACAGGAGGCAAAATCACCTTGTAAAAATATTCTTCCAAAGCGTGAACTCATTATTCTGTGGTCCTACTGCTTTCTTCCCATTTATTATCTCCTTATTATGCCCCCAGTACTATCAGCAACCCTTGGCTCCCCTATGATATCATGCTTGGCCCATTTTTTACCATTATGTGACTGACTGGGCAGAGGGCACCATTCCTGGGTTTCTCTGTTAGAATTCTTTTTGACCAGTATTACTTGGGCTTTTATTGCTCAAGTCTGTGCATGTTGACATGTCATTGGGCAGTAAGAAATTTTTTAACATTGTTTTTGCATGAGTGTTTTAAGTATACATTTAAGTGTTGCCTTGAATGGTAACATTCAAGATTCTAACAAGAACAATGATTTACTCCAGTGCCAATCACTTCACCTATACTATTTTATTTAATCATTATAACAATGTAACATTTAGATACTCTCATCATTTCCTTTTGCAGATGAGGAAACTGAAGTTTTGAGAGTTAATTTTTTTAAATGATAAACACAGTTACACTTATTGAGAACTTAATATATCTGAATATAAACTTTACATGGGTTGTCTTATTTAATTTCCACAGTGACTATCTAGGAATGCCAGTGTTGATATCTTCATTGTACTTATAAGGTGCAGTGAGGTTACTGACTTGCTATGATCCCAACTCTAGTTAAGTGGAAGCACTATGACCTGATATTAAAATCTGGTTGAGGTCAGGAAGGTATCCTGTGGTTCAGTCACACAGACACCCATCCCCTCCCACTTCCTCCCTACTAAATCAAATATAGTGCCTGCATGCAGCCCCTTTATTGAGTAGACAACTGTAAAATATTTTAGTTATTTCTTTTCTGAGGTGTGGTGATTAGAATGGTAGAAGTAGAAAACAAAAACTGGCACGATGATGCTTTCTGCTGAAATGTAAATCAATTTTAGCTGTCAAAGATGTCAAGGTGGCAGATCCCAGTGACTTCTTTACTATGTCTTACTTTGAAAACAAATCCCCGCCCATGTTCTCATTGTAAACTAAGTATGATTGGTAATGGAAGATAAATATTTGGACTCCTGTACATTAAGAAACATTCTCTAAATGAGAAGTTATCAATGGGCTACTGAATTTGAACAAAGGCATTTCCTTTACATCTTAAATTCTCAAGGTATTTCAGACTGTATATTTTGATAAACGAACCAAGTTGGCTCTTGCCAGTTTGCTACGGTTTGGATCCGTGTCCTCACCTACATCTCATGTTGAATAGCAATACTCAATGTTGGAGGTGGGGTCTGGTGAAAGGTGCCTGGATCATGGGGTTGAATTTCTCATAAATGTTTTAGTATTCCCCCCGTCCGCCGTACTGTCTTCGTGACAGTGAGGTCCTGTGAGATCTGGTCATTTAAAAGTATGTGGCACCTCCCCAGTCTCTTCTTGCTCCTGCTTTTGCCATGGGATGTGCTTGCTCCCCATTTGCCTTCCACCATGACTGTAAGTTTCCTGAGGTTTCCCCAAAGCTGAGCAGATGCTAGCATCATGCTTCTTGTACATCCTACAGAACTGTGAGCCAATTAAACCTTTTTCCTTTATAAATTACACAGTCTCAGGTATTTCTTTATAGTAATTCAAGAACGGCCTAACACACACTTCATCTTTGCAGGTGATGGGATAGTCTTTCCATATCACAAATTTTGATTCTAAACCTTACCAAGCAGTGATATAGTTTTAATTTATAGTAGTATTAACATCAGAATCTGGGTCTCCAAACTAATTGTTTAGTTTTTTCTTTTAATTACACATCATAGCATAGTTGTTAATATTATATGTTCTAATATCCAGGCTCTCGTCTAGGATTTCCCACCAAACTTACTGTATGAATGTAGAGCCTTTTAACTGCTCTCAGAATAGTTCCTGTACCTATAAAGTGGGCATCATCCACCACCAACCTAAGGCTCAGGTTTATCATGAAGACTAAATGAGAGGTGAGTGAGCTTGTCAACCTGTACAGCAAAATACAAATGTTAGTGATAAATGGCACCACACAGGAAATCCTCTCTGGACCATATAGAGACTCCTTCTCAATCTTTAGAAACTGCCCATTTTATAAGAAAATTCCGTTAAAATGAGAAGAGTAAGTTAGTAAGTATGATTAATTTGAGATTAAAGATAAGATGTCTATCTAGGTCTGTTAAGTGCTCTGTATGTTTTTATAGTTGTCAAAAAACCCTACCTCAAGGCCCAATTTTAGGGACACTGGACACTAACAAATCAATAAGTACAGGCTCATTTTTCTGAACCTTCTAACTCAGGCAATGCAAAAACCCTTCCACATTTTCATGACAAATGGAAACAGCTCACAGAGAAGCGCACTAAATGGATGAAGCTGACATTCCTCCTAATTCATTAGAGCAAAGAACTTTTAGAGATCCAGGGACCCCACTGAAATCATGCTCCCACAGGGCAATTGATCATAACTTGAAAAATCATTTCAGGATTGGTCCAAAGCAGCCTTAAAGGAAGAGAAGGAAATGTCGCTAACTTCTGCACAATTGAGAATTTTAAAGAAATAGGTCGAACTATGAGATCACACCTCTGTTACTGTAGTGGTCTACAAGGTGTGCTTCTCAAACTTAACACATGGCTTAGCATTTGCTATTTTACGTGCCTGGGATGATAGGCCCATCTTATCCTTTGCCCCAAGAAGAGCTGCTCTTTTAGCTGAAGAAATAACTCTGGTTCTCAATAGAAAAGAAGGGAGCGGGGAGTGGATTATTAAAAGTAAGCCCGAAGTCATGGGTGAGTGTAAAGAGTATAAAACAAATCTACCTACATATTGGTTGCTTTACAAATTTCAGCATTGTCATAAATCCATTTTGAGGTCTACTTCAACTATAAGATTATATAAATAAGGAAACTGAATAACCATCCTATATGAAAGGCAAAAGTTATGCTGTACCAAGTAGAAGTGGACTTGTCTTACCAAGGCTTCTACATTTCTTGCTGCACAGACAAAAATAGGTCATTGTGCTCACACCGCTCTGAACAGGAGGCAGAGATTCAAACCTCTATGCACATCACTTCTGTCTTCCCCACTCCAAACAGCTTTCTGCTGGAGAGCTCTCATCTCGAATTTTTTGCTTCTGTCAATACTTTGTGACCAAGGCTCAGGCTAGAGAGATAGCCGAGCCATACTTACCCATGGTTAACATTAATTGCTCACTTGTTGTGTGCATGGCCTGACACCGGGCCCTACAGACGAGGAAATAATGTAATCTGCAACCTCAAAGAATGAGAAAGGAGGACACACAAATTTCCAAGGGCATGCAGGGCACTGAAACAGGGACACACAGGTTATTTACAGTGGCACTGCAGTCAGTGCTCTGTATACTTTTCCTGTAGCCCACAGCTTCTCAACCTCAACCCTACTGACATTTAGGGCCAGATCATTCTTAGTTGTAGGGGGCTGTCCTGTGCACTGTAGAATGCTGGATAGCATCCCTGTCTTCTATCCATTAGATGTCAGTAGCAACCCCCCACCTTCATCCCCACCAAATTGTGCCAAAGATGTCTCTCGACATTGCCAAGTATTGCTCTCAGGGTCAAAATCTCCACCCACTCCCATCAACACACCCCTGTTGAGTATCACTGTTTGGTCCCAGTGTGTTGTAACATACCCCACCTTCCAACTCCAGACTAACCCCATCCTCAGAATTTAATGATAGGCTCCACATGATACAGGAGTTCCTTTCATCTGGTCCATGATATTAAGCATGAAATAATATAGACACATATCAGGGTTTACAATCATGTCCTATTCTTGTTATACTCTAGCTGAATCCCCAGCTTATCATAGTAATTGCATGTAATAGGTGTTCACTAAGTAAGCACTTACATTAGGACAGGGAGCCTCACCTGGGACAATGGACCCCAGAGATTTACAGATAGAATTCAGTGGGTTTGTGATCATTGAAGGAGCAGATTTTACATCATTCTTTTCGTTAGCCTCTAACTGGAATCTAGCATTTCCTCTGATGAGAATATAGAAAATAATCTATAATAATCATCACTCTGGGATCCTAGTCAAGTTGTTGCATACATCTCTAAATCTTGTTTATGCTTTCTGCTCCTTTGAAATGATGGTAGTTATCAAAGATAAACATGTATTATTTTATCACAACATTGATTTTTATGTGTTGGCAATTGTATCTAATTAGCTTTCTTTGGCAATCCTGGACATTTTGTTTAATGCAGTTAAAAATATAATTTTGAGAAGGGATTTGTAGTCTTCAACAGCTTGACAAAGGCACCCATGACAAGAAAAAAGTGAAGAAACACTGCCAAAGTCCTAAAATCATAGCCAGTCTCTAAGAACTTCGTGCATCATTCCTATGGTGCTGGGGAGGGGGCTTGTTCCTAGTAGGGGCCTAACTGCTATTATTGAGAGGCATAGGTGCCATCCCTAGCCTGTTATCCTCTTAATCTCTAAGAAGGTGATTGATTGTTTTTTCATTTATCTTCCTCCACCCCATATCCTGAGCACCTTTAAGGATGGTTTTGGGAATCAAATCAAATGACAGAGGCAAATGTGCAGGTATCCGGTTGTAACTAATGCTATCATGCAGATATGATCACATGTTCAGTTCTCTAGGATTTGTCACCTCTTATGCTTTATCAGCCTATTTGCAATCTGTGGTAGCAGACTTGACTCAGACTTGGCTTTTCTTGCTTGTATCATTTTTCTGTCTAGGAATCACAGATGAAAAGAGGGTAGAAAAAGGATGAGGAGAGAATAAGGAAAGTGATCTTTTTTTTAAAAAAAAAAAAAAAAGTGAATTCACCTCATACTCCAGAATTCATTTTTTATCCCTCATTCAGAAGACAGGACTAAATTTGTAAACTTCAATTGTTACAAGGCTGTACCACAAGAGTAAAAGCGGTTTTTTTCTGTTTTGTTTTGTTTTTTGAGATGGAGTCTTGCTCTGTCACCCAGGCTGGAGTGCAGAGGCGCAATCTCGGCTCACTGCAAACTCTGCCGCCTGGCTTCACACCATTCTCCTGCCTCAGCCTCCTGAGTAGCTGGGACTACAGGCGCCCGCCACCACGCCCGGCTAATTTTTTGTATTTTTAATAGAGATGGGGTTTCACTGTGTTAGCCAGGATGGTCTCGATCTCCTGACCTTGTGATCCACCTGCCTCAGCCTCCCAAAGTGCTGGGATTACAGGCGTGAGCCACTGCACCAGGCCTAAGAGTGTTTTTTGATGTTATTTCCTTCCAGTGGGAACAGCTTCTTCCCCAACTTCACCCACTGAAATCCTTCAAGAGCTAACTCAAATTTCCACTTCTCAATGAAGGCCTCTCCTTGAAATTCCTGTGTCTCCAATTAATTCTCGGGGCTATTTGCACGTGAGTCTCTCTAGTACATTTTTCAGACATCATATTGCAGCATAAGTTCCCAATAACAGGTAGAGATTGCACTGTATAAGTCCAAGGCCCTGGCTCTTTTCTCTGCTCCACCAGCAATCTTTGATCACAATTTGCTAAGGAGAGATATATCTTCAGAGTCCTCAGAGGAAGAATTAGGCCAGAGGACCTCACTTAGGCTCTTGTGCTGGGACACCCTCATTAAACATACAGTTGAACCACTAGGGCCTGAAAACTCTCCAATAAGCAGTCAGGTAGACAGATAGGAAGTCAAGAGAGAAAGTCATTTTCCTTGGCAGCTGAGATGCATTTAACAGCCAAAGAAGAAAAGCACATTACCTTCCTTCATAGCTCATAGGCACCCTGCATATTGATTTCATATTGGCTCTTTCCTTTGTTTAGTTCAATGCAATCTTTTCCACAAGCCCATGATACAATACAAGTACTTTAAATGTGCTTTGACCTCTGATCAGCTCACATCAAGCAACTGAGTGGGAAGAACAATGCACTGTGTTCAGCACTCATCGTATATGCTTGTGCTCTTTCCAACTGGGAGAGTCCTGCCCTTCTTCATATGCTCAGCTTCTTTTCTTTGGGCTGAGCCAAAAAGAACAATCTGAGTTGTTTGTGAGTGCTACAGTTTTGTAGAGCAGGCTGAACGACTCTTTTGTTAAAAATCTCGTTTTTAATTAAAACACTGAACATAGATGTCAAGGATGTATTTGGGCTCATGATTCTGGATCTGTCCAGCCCATCCCTGGCTGATCCTCATCACAGTATCCTGTAAGACACAAATTAGATCTTGCTGGTCCCCAATTAGAAGCCCTTCAATGTATCCTCATTGCCTTAAAATAAAGGTCTGAACACCTTAACATGACACACAGTGCCCACTGCAATATTGTGGTTTTCTAAAAGAGAGTTACGTACACACACGCACATATAATGATTCATGTATGTGTATATATTTATCTAGTATATATGTGTATACACATGTATACATATATACCATATAATACAACAAATATATGTATACTAGATACATATAAAACATACAATGCAAACATATATATGTATATTTGTAGCTATGTAAATATGACTGTCGGGGTTCAGGACATACTACCCCAAAATATGGCTTCTTAGCATTTGAGAAAACAGCAGAAGCAAGGACTCTGACTTGCTTCCACCATTCTTCCCTGAAGCTGATTATAAAACCTAGAAAAGTCACACTCTGATCTTCTCCCACCCTTCTTTCCTGAGAGATACTCATGTAACAGGTTTTGTCCTACTCTATACTCAGAGGAAAGGAATGAAGTCAAAGAGATGCCAAGAAGAATCGGAAAAAGAGGTCCTTCTAAGTTTCTCCCAGTTCGTTACCATTAGCTCATACCCGCCTTTGTGCAATCTTCTACATGATTGTCTACTCTTCATCAAACCTACACACAAAAACATATGGTTTTCCCTGTTTCTTTGGGTGTTCATTTATGAAGGCTCCCATGTCATAGACAATTTTTATCAAATTTGCTATGCTTTTCTTTTTCTTTTTTTAAATCTGTTTTTGTTATGGAGACTTGCAAGGGGTGAAGAAAAGATATGACTTTTCCTCTCCTAAACGATTTTTTTCTTTTTTGTTTTTAGACGGAGTCTTGCCCTGTCACCCAGACTGGAGTACAGTGGTGCCATCTCGGCTCACTGCAACCTCTGCCTTCTGGGTTCAAGCGATTCTCCTGCCTCAGGTTCTCAAGTAGCCGAGATTACAGGTGCCCACCACCATGCCAGGCTAATTTTTGTATTTTTAGTAGAGACAAAGTTTCACCATGTTGGTCAGGCTGGTCTCAAAATCCTGACCTCAAGTGATCCACCCGCCTTGGCCTCTCAAAGTGCTGGGATTACAGGCATGAGCCACCACGGCCAGCCCTCCTACATGATTTATGTGAAAAGTATACACACTTTATACAAAAAATGCACTTGTACACTCTAAATGGGTAAACTGCATATGTAAATTATATCTCAATAAAATTGTTATTTAAAGAAAAACAAAATATGGGTTTCAGAGTCTGATTACCTGGGTTTAGAGCTTACTTCCATCCTTTAACTTGCAGTAAAACGTTGGGAAACTTTCCTATTTGTCAGTTTTCTCATATATAAAGTGAAAATAAGAATGAAACATTTCTTAGAGGTCTGTCCTGAGAATCAAGACACGCAAAGAGATAAGAACATGACCTGCTATGGATTAAGCATTTAAGAAATGTCAACTATAATAATGATGACCTCTCCCCTTTTATATCTGGACATTCTGCTCCGTCTCTACTCTCTGTGTTGAATTTGAAAACTTTTTCCTCATGCTTCAACAGGACTTTGTATATGCTCGAAATAGCTACTCCACATTTAGAGCTTCCAACCCTTGGACTGATTAATTCATCCTTCCAGTCTTAACTTAATCATTTCTTTCAGGTAGGCTTCCCTACTTGTAAAATTAGGTTAAATTAATCTCCTAATTTTATGTTTCCATAGCATTTTATACTTTGCTCCCAAAACACACATTTTTTTAAAATGTAAATGCTTAAAACATCTGTCTTTTGACCAGGTGCAGTGGCTCATGCCTGTAATCCCAGCACTTTGGGAGGCCGAGGCAGGCAGATCACGAGGTCAGGAGTTCGAGACCAGCCTGGCCAATATGGTGAAACCCCGTCTCTACTAAAAATACAAAAATTAGCTGGGCATGGTGGCAGCACACCTGTAATCCCAGCTACTTGGGAGGCTGATGCAGGAGAATCGCTTGAACCCAAGAGTCAGAGGTTGCAGTAAGCTGAGATTGCGCCACTGCACTCCAGCCTGGGTGACAGAGTGAGACTGCATCTCAAAGGAAAAAAAAAAAATCTAACTTTCTTGCTTGGCTGTGGATCCTAGAAACGCAGGGACCCAGAGTGTCCCTTTGTTCAGCACAGCAGCTGGCCAGAGTAAAAACTCAATTAATGTCTGTTGAATGTGACTGAATTTCTTTCTAAGGGAGAATTGCCTACACAAAGCTTAAATAATGTCAAGCTTCTTGTTGATGCCACTTCCTTTCATTTTTGAACCATGAGAGTTCTTGCAACATAAATAATGTGTAACTACACTTGTCTTTTCTCTTTGACTTTCAGAACCAAAATAATATTAAATATTCCCATTCTCATTTCTACCACATCCTGCACAGTACACTGCCAGGAAGGTCCCCGGGAGGGTCTAGCACAACCCTGAGACATCTCCTTAATTCAGTTTGTGGGAAAGTAAGTAATTCGTGTTTACTATATGCTGATACATGACAGTCTTTACCCATAAAGAAATCCAACTGTGCTTATTTGCTGGAAAAAATGATGGCAGCTCATTCCACCTCCTCTGTCACACCGCAGTCCCTGTTCTTGCTGCTGCACAGGAAGCTGCTTCTCATTCCCTTGCACTTGTGAAGTCAAACTCTGTCCCCATCCATTACACTTCCCCCTATTTCTCCTCTAGGAAGTTTCTCCTGACCAACTCTGTAGGCCTGATCTCTTCCTACCTTGTCTTCAGCACTCACCATCTACTTAATCCTCTCAGCATGTCCAAGTTCTACATATGTTTTTTTCAAGTTATTAAAAACATGTCCACTGTTATTTAATATTTCACTGGGTATGATGGCTGTACAAGAATATAACTTATTTGAGAACTTATAAAGAGGAACTTTTGTTCTATGTCCTTATATCTCTGCACTGAACTTAGTTTGGTGACAGTTGTACAAATGGTGTTCAACAGGAATATGTAGAAGGAAGAAAATAGCCATTCACATATCGGGTACTCATGAGGTGCCTAGCACCACATTGAGTGCTTGACATAATTATGTAGTGCTCTTATGAACCCTGTTTTACAGATGAGAAACCAGTTCCCAGTGTTGTACCATTAGAGCCAGGAATTCAACCCAGGAAGTTTGTGCCCTCACCCCATACTCAATTATTCTGCTGACCTATACTACTGTTCTAAAGGGGAGAAACTTTGAAATTTGCTTCTATTCTGTACCTTGAAGAAGACTGGGCATTTTCTCCTCTGTCTCTCCTTTTTTTCCTGTATTTGGATTAATCCTTACCCCATTAACCACTATTCCCAGGGAAGACGGTGCAAAAGGAGTTAAGATTAAAAGGCCGTACCTGGCAAAAGTAGAGCTCAAGCAAGGAGGTGAAGCATAAGGAGCTTAAGAGAATATTTTTAGTACTCTTTTCTCCCAGTCAAATAAGCAAATGAAATTCAAGTCTTTCCAGTTAAGGAGAACAAAGTTAATTTCCTTCCCTATTCTGTGCACTGAGATTTTCTTATTCACATCTCATTAAATTCCTAGTATCACAGTGGAATACCAACATTCCCCTTGGCCTCTGCTGGAAAAGCAAAAAGAAAAAATTCTACTCAGGTGACTGTTGGTGGCAAAAGAATGTTCTGCAAGGGTAATATAATTAATAAGAAAGGAGACAATATACCTAGGTCTTGACATTGAAGATGCCTGACAGACGTTTATCTCCTCATTTGAAAATACTCTGTCCTTGGGATTAACTGGCTAGAAGAAAACTCTGACAATAAAAACAGGCCAACAGAAGCTTGAAAACACACTGACTATGGCTTGATAGAGAAATTAAAGTTGTGTCAGTTCCACAAACAAAAAAACAAAAACATCTCCCTCCCTTGTTAAGTGTTGGAATTAGCTCTCTTCAAAGCAGCCACACAGTGAACCTCATCAACTCTTTAATCAAACTAGAAAGCTGACGAACGTCCCCAACTTCCTTATTTCCCACTCTCCCTGAGCACCATTGAGGGCTGCAATGGCTGAGCAGCTGGGAAGGTCTGCTGAGGCAATGCTGCTGGGATGGTTGTGGAAGTTTACACAGCAGCATAAATCCACGATGCTCATATTAAATCACATTTCCCTCTTGCCAAAGGGAAAACCGTGTGGGTCCCAAATACCTCTTCCTCCTGCATCAGGAATTCACCCCTCAAGCTTGCGGGGAAAAACTGAACCACTGTAGCTTATGCTGCCTAGGGACATGGGTGGATGAATGTGCGCTACTATGCTGTGAAATCGCCTAGGTTTTTGGATTGATTCTTTTTAATTTTTTTTTTTTTGGAGAATTATGAGTGCTGTACTCCCTGTAGCATTTCAAATGAAACCCCATTATTATTTCTGTATTGTAGAATTTTGCTTTTTCTCATTAAGTATCTCTGGTTTATTAGGTCATGGTTGTTCATCTGAGACTCTTGTATATGTGACTTTCTCGCTGCATTATTTATGGGAAATGTATCTTTATGATCTAATACATTATTCCTGTAAATAATAAAGCAACTTTTAAATGAGGTGCCACAGAATAACTAGACAACCAGAAATTCTTTCTAAACAGTTGAATACTAAGCAGATTATCTCTGCTAACGATAACTGGGAGCAGAAGGTGGGCCCTGGTGAGTTTTAGGCTCCTTTGATTTATTACTCAAATGTTTCTACCAGATTGGTAGGTTCTCATCTCCCAGGGATCAAGGTTTGAAGTATTCTATTTTCACTACCCTATCTGAGAAACCATGTTCCACTCTAAAATATAATCCTTCAGCCACTCTCATGCTTCCTTCTGTGTACTGATGAAATACTTCAGAAAGAAAGAGAAAAAAGGAAAAAGGAGCACAGAGAAAGGAAGGAGGAGACCCTGTTTATTTAGAACCTGAATACATTTAAGTAACGTCCAGGTGACTTGAACAATGTGGCCAACTTCTCGTGGCTGGTAAGAACCCAAGTTTTGTTGCATTCTAAAGCCTTTTGAGTTGCTTCACCTTGTCATGGTAAAAGGCAGAGTGGATGAGGAAAAGCACAGGAACATGGGATAGGGCGCTGGACTTCTGAGGATACACCAGGGAGGGCAATCATGGCCCTGTAAACCACCCCTGGAGCCTTCTTTAGATAAAGAAATGGACTGGGTGGCCAGGGGCTGTTTGGTGAAGCTCTAGTTAATGAGCTTTGCTGAGTATTTGCTTTGGGGCACTTCCAACTGTTTAAGGTATGTGAATGACTCTCTGATCCCTCTCCTCAGCCAGGCATCTCTTGTGAGCTTTTTGCCTGGCTTTTCCCACTGGGCAGTGGACCTCTCCAAGGCAGAGGTCAAACCCCAAGACCCAGTACATCTAAAGCTGAACTATTAATCTCCAATCCCAAATCTGCCATTGCTCCTATACATTTCTGTTAATGATGTCACAATTATCTGACCAATAAGGCTAACAACACTAGAGGTATCCCCAACTTTCCTCCCCCTGATCCTCCACATTAAATTACTTGCCAAGTTTCATTAGTTCTATCTCAAGGTATTATGTCTATTTGTTCTCTCTTCTCTTTCTATCCTAGTTTAGGCCTTTATAACTCTTCAACAAATGTATTACAATATTCTCGCAACATAGGGGCACGCTCTCCCCTGCTTCTTTTTACTACACTGTCAGGTGAGTTGTGAGACAGTCCAATATTCAAAATCTTTCAATCCAGTCATGCAACAAATTTTACTGAGCAGTTATTGTGTGCCAGGTGCTATTCTAAGTCTATGAAACAAAACTTCCTGCTATCAGAAAGCTTACATCTAATGAGGAACGTTAGAAAGAAAATAAACAAATACACATCATGTCACGTTGTGATAACTGGCCTGAAGAAGAATACAGCAGAATGGAGATGCAGACCAGGAATTGGCCAACTTTTTTTGTAAAGGGCCAGATAGTAAATATTTTAGTCTTTCTGGGCCATATGATCTCTGTCTCAACTACTCAACTCTGCCATTGTACTGCAAAAGCAACCACAGACAAACTTAAATGAGTATGATCGTGCTCCAGTAAAATATTATTTACAAAACTTGGCAGTGGTTTGGGTCTGGTTTGGCAAACAGGCTATAGTTGACCAATTCCTGTTGTAGACAGTGATGATAGGAACATGTTTTTTTTTTTGTTTTTGTTTTTGTTTTTTTGAGACCAAGTCTCGCTCTGTGGAGTACAGAGCTGGAGTACAGTGGCACCATCATGGCTAACTGCAAGCTCTGCCTCCCAGGTTCACACCATTCTCCTGCCTCAGCCTCCCAAGTAACTGGGACTACAGACGCCCACCACCACGAACATGCTGTTTTTACAAAATGGTCAAGGAAGACCTCTTTGATAAGGCGATGTTTGAGCCATAAAGGAAGAGGCCATTAGCACATCTTGGAAAAGAGGATTCTATGTAGAGGGAACAGTAAGTAAAAATGCTAGGAGGTAAAAACATGCTTGGCACCAGTGTGTTAGGAGCTCAGCGAGCAAGGGAGAGATAACTTATCAAGTATTTTCCACTAATACCCTTCACAATCCCTGGGTTCCACTGTCTCATATACAACCATCCACTATCATGATTTTCCATGCTCATACATCTGACTACTATAACAAGTATTTGCATATTTCTCCTAGCACCCATTCCGTCTCCTGATAACAACACCCCAATTTTCCTTTGGAGAAGTGCTCTATTTCACTCTCAGTCATTCCAACCCTAGCTCTAGCAGTGGGAATATGACCTAGGCCTTGCCAACCAGCACACTGTATCATCCTGGTCACAGTGACTAACTATTTCAAGGATGGGATTCCATACTGAATAAAACCCAGGACATCATTGGATTTGTATTGGGAAGATAACCACTTTTTCTGCTCACCAGCAGAGCTGAAGACAGAATACAAGATTAGAAAACAGAGCTGAGACATCGTTAAAAGAAAGAGAGAGAGACTAAATTTTGATTTCATTATTTGAGTCACTGAATCTAGCCTGCAGCCAACTACTCTTGGGCTTTTCAATCACATGAGGCAATAAATTTCCTTGCCTCTCCCTTTGAATTAGATTTATATCACAACCAAGTGAGACTCAAACGATAAACATGTCTGACTCCATTCACCAAGCCAAGACTCTATATTTTTCTTCCCACCTCATCTACACTCAAAATCTAGCTCAAATGCACCTAATTGAAAGTTTAAGATTTCTAAACTCTCTCTCTCCCACTACACCTAACCCTAGCTGAATTTTATAGGCACTTTGTTTCTATCCTTCTTAGATAGCTTGTTTTCTTCTTGGGCTCCCTGATCCACCATATGTGTCTATCTCCCTGATTAGACAGAGAGCTCCCATAGAGAGCAGGAAAAGTGGTAATCATTGCTGAGTATTTGTGGCACCTGTTGCAGTGATTTGGCAATATCATATACATATGATAGACACACACATTTAATGAGTGAACATCACTAAGAACACTCCCACCCCTTTCACTGTAATTATCATTTGCCAGGTTGCAATAGAGAGTTTCATCAAAAATGAATTCAAAAGGCTAAATGTACCATCTGATGTAGTGCTAAAAAAATAAGTTAAGCATCAAACCATATTTGAATTTCTGTAAGTCTTATGCTAATTTAAACAGCTTTGTACTTAATTAAAATGTTTTTCAATTGATAATAATGTAACTCATATAATTAGCATCAAGTGGCATCTAGAGGATAAATTTTAAAAAAACTAATCTACAGTATAAATATACCTAATTAACAATTATAATAGCAATTTATAATTGCACTTTGTTTATAAATGCTATAATGTCCAATTCTTTGTTCAACGAAATTGGTCATTAATGAAAATCAAAGTCATGTTTTCCCTGGTTATCATGTATTGGTTGTCACTGAAGATGCCTCTTAGTTGTTGTCACTGAAGATGCCTCTTAGTTGCACTGGTGTTGTCACTGAAGATGCCTCTTAGTTGCACTGGCCTTTATGTTGCTTACCTTCTTGCTGCTTTTTAAAGGCCATGCCTGTCTGATCTTTTAAAACTGTATTCTGAAATTACAGCTAAACTATATCATGCCTCATCTTGCACACTAAATTTACACCTTTGTGGTAATTAAATGAATGGGCCAAGTTGTAAGCCTAATTCTTTTGTGCCAGAGACCTTTGTAACATGGAAAAACTGGGGATGGCAAAAGCATTTTTTGTTCATGTGAAAAAAGACAGAGACTGGTACCTGAATGAAAGCAAGGCCCTGAAGACTAGGAGAATGGTGGCCCCATAAGGAAAATTAGGGGATAAATCTCTGGAAGTTTGGTGGAGGAGACATTAGTTTAGCAGCAAGTAAGGAAGTGGAAGTGATGTAAAGACCCCCATGAGGAAAAGTACAGGCTGCTGGGAATTTGAAACTGGAATTGAGAAGACAGTTTGAGGCAAGTACAGATTCAGGGGTCATCTGAAAAGAAGCAAATATTTAAACCATCAGTAGGACATCTGTAAATGTGGAACGTCCCACAGAAATGTGAACATAAAAAAAAAGGACTAAACTGTGGGGGAGTCTACAGGTTTGAATCCAAGTGACCAGGTGAAAGAAGAGTTAGAGAAGGGATCAGGGAATGGTCAGAGACTTAGGAGAATTGTGGAGCATTCTTAGGGAACAGTGGAGCATCCAGTAGCCAAAAAGGAGAGGAATATCTGGAAACTGTTGCCCCATTCTCTTCCTCTCATTGTAATAGCAATGTGCTATGGAGTTTGGGAAAAGAAGAGTCCACTGATAGAAGTCGTAGAGTGTGGTGAAGACTGCCTGAATTTAGATCCTGACCCTGCCATGTGCTCTCTGTGGAACTTTGGGCAAGTTATTATATCACTCTGTGCCTCAATCTGCTCATCTGTTAATGAAAGTAAGAAGCCTGGCTGGGCATGGTGGCTCATGCCTGTAATCCCAGCACTTCGGGAGGCTGAGGGAGGTGGATCACTTGAGGCCAGGAGTTTGAGACCAGCCTAGCCAATGTGGTGAAACCATCTCTACTAAAAATACAAATATTAGCCAGGCATGATGGTGCATACCTGTAATCCCAGCTACTCAGGAGGCTGAGGCACGAGAATCGCTTGAATCTGGGAGGCAGATGTTGCAGTGAGTAGAGATTACACTACTGCACCCAAGCCTGCATGACAAAGCAAAAGAAGGAAGGAAGGAAGGAAGGAAGGAAGGAAGGAAGGAAGGAAGGAAGGAAGGAAGGAAGGAAGGAAGGAAAGAAGGGAGGGAGGGAAGGAGGGAAGGAAGGAGGGAGGGAAGGAGGGAGGGAAGGAGGGAGGGATGGAGGGAGGGAT
>NC_045437.1:134013631-134107067 GCF_002776525.5 Piliocolobus tephrosceles
AGGAAGGAAGGAAGGAAGGAAGGAAGGAAGGAAGGAAGGAAGGAAGGAAGCTTGTATCCTCCTAACAGGGTTATTGTGAGGATCAAATACATTTATTCAGGGCAAGTGATTAGTTCAGCCCCTTACAGACACTAAGCACTCAACATATGCTAGCTATGCTTATGTTGCAGCAAAATAGTAAAAGCTGAGCCTGAACTCACTTGAAAGTTACCAGGAGATTTGTGGCAAAATGATTTTGCTATCATAGTCTTGGGTCAGTGGTTCCCAAAGTGTAGCAGGCATTGGAATCACCTGGACGTCTTGCTTCAGCACAGCTTACTGAGGTCTATCCCTGAGTTTCTCATTCAGTAGCTCTGGGGTATAGCTTGAGAGTTTGCATTTCTAACAAGTAGACCACAGCTGATATTCTTCCTCTCGGGACCATATTTTTGGGAATCATTTGTCCTAGTGAGTTGGGGGAATAGTGGAAAGTCAGCCTGGCCTTCAATCTCTCCATTACTTAAGGTCCAACTGGAGAATACATATGATAGTGAGACCAGCCTTACTCACACATGCATGAAAAGGGCTGTGTAATACTTCCTAGCCTATAAAAGTGTTTTCTATTTTGGCCCCGACTATGTCAACAAAATCCACTGATCCAAACGTACTTGATATATGAATACCCCTACAAGTTCTAAGCAAATTTCTTTTGTGAACACACAAGGGCTGTGTCCAATTTCAGGATTTGATGGGTCCTCTGAATCTCAGCTATTACCACAATCAAACAGCAAGATGGCTGACTAGAGTTGTCAGGTGCTTATCTTCCCACAAAAAGAGGATGCAAACAACAAACAGCTATATTTCAACTGGAGTGACTGAAGAAGTACAATGGAGATCACTAGGGCAGTGGCAAGATCCCTGTGGAACATGGAAACCCAGGAAAGCACCATAGAGGAGCAAAGCACCCTACCTCTGCCACATTATCTCCTTTACTGGGACTAACTTGCAGCCAGGAGGGATTTTATTTTTAAGGGAAAAAGTAAGCTGGAGACCCCCAGTGGTCCTTATTGCTGCTGCACACACCTGTAGTCCTTGCTGCCAGAGAGTTCTGTAGTCTTTGTAGGCCCCGAATCCAGTTTGGGGAGTTGAGGTCATGCAGTTGCACTGCCCCAGAGTAGGACTCTCCACTGTGCAACCTCCATCCACTGTGACCTAAGCTGCTACAGCACCACAGCATCTTAACAATGGATCAACTGCTAGAGTGCATGCTGCTCTGGAGGTTGGTAGCCATTGCCTCTCTCCATTTCTGAGGCACTGCCATTATATCACCATACACACATGGGTAGTTACAGTACCACAACCCTGGCTACTAAGAGTCTAGGCTCAGTAGAGCAGCTGAGATGCTGCCTTAAAATCGATCCAGCACCCTTATCCCCACACAGGCAGACCTGCGTAGTGGAGAAGGTGACACACAGCTGGCTGACCTGCTGTACCTGCACACGTCCAGCCCAACAGTCAGCCTGCTGGTGGGCCTGCCAGTAGAAAAGCTTGTGAGTAACCAGCCCATAGTATCCAAATGCACCAAGCCCAGCCGCCAGTCCAGTACCTCCAGCTCTCAGCAAAACTTCACTACTGCCATCACAAACTCATGTACCCTAGGTTACTGATATAATCACAGCTATCACTGATAAAGATTTCAGCTAAAGAAACTGCACAGACGCTGTTACTGGGTTCACCCAGAACCAAAGCCAATGCACCATTCCCAACCAACATCCTAGGATGCATCTATAGGAAAAAGTCTCTCCCTGCAAAAGCTACCCCACAAAATTGAAAATGGTGACTATTCCACTAGATGCACAGATATCTAGATGCAACATAGGGGTACAAGAAATATAAAAAAGCAAAAGAACACCTCTAAAAGAACACAATAATTCTCTAGTAACAGACCCCCGCAAAAATAAAATGTACAGAATTCCTGAAAAGGAATTCAAAACAATGATCTTAGGAAACTCATTGAGCTACAAGAAAATACAGACCAATAATTCAATGAAATAGGAAAAAATTCATCTTCTGAATGAGAAATTCAACAGAGATAAATATTATAAAAATCCCAGAAATCTTGGAGGTGAAAAATTCAATAAATGAAACAAAAAATATGGCTGACAGTGTCAATAACAAATTTGGTTAAGCATAAGAAAGAATTTTTGAACTCGAAGACAGGTATTTTGAAGTAGTCCAGTCAGATAAAAAGGTTTAAGAATAAGCATGAATAAAGATAGCCTACAGGATTTATGAGACACTATTAAGTTAACAAATGTTTACATTATACAAATGCTAGATGGAGAAGAGATGAAGAAAGGCACAGAACACTTATTTAACAAAATAATAGCTGAAAACTTCTCACGTCTAGAAAGATATATGCAAATCCAGATCCAGGAAACTAAAAGATTCCCAATTAGATTCAACCCCAAAAGATTCTCTCCAAGGCACATTATAATCAAATTTTCAAAAGTCAAAGCAAAAGAGAGAATTCTAAAAGCTGCAAGAAAAATGTGTCAAGTTGTAAATAAGAAAATATCTAATAGACTACCAGCAAATTTCTCAAAAGAAACCTTACAGGCCAGGATAGAATGAAATAATATATTCAAAGTGTTAAGTGATAATAACTGCCAGTCAAAAAAACAATAGCCAGCATGCTGTCTTTCACAAATAAAGGAGAAAAAAAGACTTTTGCACACAAGCAAAAGCTGAAAGAATTTGTCATAACTTGCCTGGACTTACGAAATATCCTTAAGGGAGTACTACATCTCCCTTAAGATGTAGAACAGATGAAGGAACAAAAACAACTATCATGAAACACAGGAATGTATAAAGCTCACTGTAGAAGTAAATTCATAATCAGATTCAAAATACCCTATTGCTACAGTGGTACTATGTAAATCTTTCAATCCCTTAATATGAAGGTTAAAAGTCAAACAGTCAAAAACAGTAACAACTACAATTAGTAGTTAAGAAACACACACATAATATATATATATATGAAGTATATATTATACACATTATATATGTATGTGTATAGTGTGTATCTATGTATAGTGTACATATAATTTTTATATATTATACATATAAAATGTGTATATATAATATGTATATACATATATAATGTATATATATTTCATGTATATATAATGTATATATTTTATATATACTAATATTAATGTATATTTTAAGGCAACAAAATATCAAAAATATAAATTTTTGGCAGGGAGGAAAAATGTCTAGAGTATTTTTCATGTGACTGGAATTAAATTGTTATTAGCTTAAAATAATCTATTGTAACTATAAGACTTCATGTTAGCCCCATAGTAATCACAAATAAATTACAGCAGATACACAAACAAGAGAGAGAAAGAAAACAAAGCTTAGCACCACAGAGAACCACTACACTACAGAGGTAAAAAAGAGAGGGAGTAAGTTCTCACCTATCAAAAATAACTTTGAATGTAATGGATAAAATTCTTTAATTAAAATATATACAGTGACTGAATGGATCAAAGAACAAGACCCAATTATATGCTGCCTACAAGAGAGTCACCTCATTATTAAACACATAGATTGAAAGTGGAGAAATGAAAAAAGACAATCCATTCAAATGGAAATGAAAAGCAAGCATAAGTAGCCATACATATATCAAATAAAGTAGACTTTAAGTCAAAAACTATAAAAAGAAAGAAGAAGGTCATTGTATAGTGATAAAAGAATCAATTCAACAAGAAAATGTAACAATTGTAAATATAGAAACCCAATACCAAAGCACCCAAATACATAAAGCAAATATTACTAGATCTAAAGGGAGAGATTGGCTCCAAAACAGTAATAATAGAAGACTTCAGCACCTTACTTTCAACAATGCAAAGATCACTTATACAGAAAATTAACAAAGAAATGTTGGATTTAAACTGCACCATAGACCAAATGGACCTAATAGGCATTTACAGAACATTCCATCTAAAAGCTGTAGAATATACATTCTTTTCAAGTACACATTAAACATTCTCCAAAATAGATCACATGTTAGGCCACAAAACAAGTCTTAACAAAGAAGATAAAGATTATATCAAGCATTTTTTTTCTGACAATGGTATAAAACTAGAAATCAACTAGAAGAAAACCTTCAGAACTTTATGAATACATGTAAACAACATTCTCCTCAATAAGGTAACAATGAAATTAAAAAGGAAATTTAAATTTTTTTGAGAGAAATAGGAATAAAAACACATCATGCCAAAGCCTATGAGACATAGCAAAAGCAGTCATAAGAAGGAATTTCATAGCAATTGATGCCTATATCAAAAAAGTAAAATGATTTATATTAAGTAATCTAAAGATACACTTCAAGGAACTAGAAATGTAAGAACAAAACCCAAAGTTGGTAGAAGAAAGTAAATAATAAAGATCGAGTAGAATTAAAAAATAGAGATTAGAGTTAAAAGATCAATGAAACAAAGTTTTTTTTTTGAAAATATAAACAAAATTGATAAATGTTTAGTTAGACTAACACAAAAAGAGAAGACTCAAATAAAATCAGAGGTGAAAAAGTAAACATTACAACTCATACCACAGAAATAAAAAGGATTATTATATATCTATATGACTATCTATTGACCAACAAATTTGACAATCTAGATGAAATAATACATTCTTGGACCCCATATAACAAGATTGGATTATGAAGAAATAGACAATGGGAACAGACCAATAATGAGTAAAGAAATTGAATCAGTAATAAAAAGTCTTCCATCAAAGAAAAGCCCAGGACATAATGGCTTCACTGCTGACTTCTTGCTAAACACTTAAAGAAGAAATATCAATTCTTTTCAAACTATTCCATAACATTGGAGAAGAGGAAACACTTCCAAACTCATGTTACAAGGCCAGCATCACCTTGATATCAAAATCAGACAAGAACACAACAAAAAAAAAGAAAACTATAGGCTAATATCTCTGACAAACATAGATACAAAATTTCTCAACAAAATATTAACCAGCTTAATTTAACAGCAAATTAAAAAGATTATTCACTATGATCAAGTGGGATTCATCCCAGGAATGCAAGGATGGTTCGCCATCAGCAAATCCGTAAGTGTGATATACTACATTAACAGAAAGAAAGACAAAAACATATGATCATTTTAATACATTCAGAAGAAGCATTTGACAAAATTCAATATCCAGTTGCAAGAAATTCATCCAATTAAGTATAAAAGGTATGTACCTCAACACAGTAAAGGCCATATACAAGAAATCACCAGCTAACATCATAATGAATGGGAAGTTCCCTCTAATATCAGGAATAGGACAAGAATGCCCACTCTCACCACTTGTATTCAATGATGTACAGGAAGTTGTAGCCAGAGAAATTAACCAAGAGAAAGAAAAAAGCAAACAAAATGGAAAGGAGGAAATCAAATTGTCCCTGTTTGAAGGCGATAAGATTTTATATATAACATACAGAAAACCCTAAAGATTCCACCAAAAAATTATTAGAATTAAGAAATCTAAGTCAATTCTAATCAGTAAAGTTGCAGGACATCAAATGGACATATACAAATCAGTAGCATTTCCATGTGCTAATAGTGAACTATTTGAAAAAAAAGAAAGCAATCCCATTTACAATAGCTACAAAAAGTAAGATACCTATGAATAAACTTAAGCAAGGAGGTGAAAGATCTCTATACGGAAAACTATACAACATTGATGAAATAAATTGAAGAGGACACAAATAAATGAAGAGAGACTCTATGTTCACAGATTAGATTAATTCTCAAATTGTTAAAATTTCCATACTACCCAAAGTATTCTACAGATTTAATGCAATCCCTATCAAAAATACCAATGACATTACTCGCAGAAATAGGAAAAATATTTTAAAATTCATCTGGAACCATGGAAGACTCTCAATAGCCAAAACAATTGTGAGCAAAAAGAATTAAACTGCAGCCATTACAATTCTAAACATACTACCAAGCTTTAATAACCAAAAGAACATGGTATTTGGCATAAAAGTAGACACATACACCAATGGAAGAGAATAGAGATCCCAGGAATAAATTCACACACCTACAGCCAATTGCCTTTTCATAAAGTTGATAAAAACACATATTGGGAAAAAACAGTCTCTTCAATAAATGGTGCCAGAAAATTGGATATTCACATGCAGAAGAATGAGACTAGACTTCTACCTCTCACTATATATAAAAATCATGTCAAAATGGATTTAAAGATGTAAATGTAAAACCCAAAACTATAATACTAGAAGAAGGCATAGGGAAAATACTTCATGATATTGGGCTAAGGAAGGACTTTTTAGGTGAGATCTCAAAAGCACAAGCAACAAAGGTAAAAATATGGGATTACATAAAACTAAAAAGCTTTTTCACAGCCAAGGAAACAAGAGAATGAAGAGACAACTGACTGCATGGAAGAAAATGTTGACAAACTATACATCTGATAGGAGTTAATATCTAGAATACACAGGTAACAGCAAAAAAGCAAATCCAATTTTAAATAGGCAAAAGACCTTAATAGATATTTCTCAAAAGACATACCAATGTTCAACAGGTATATGAATATATACTTAGCATCATTAACCATTTAAATATAAATGAAATGCAAATGAGGTACCATCTCTCTCCAGTTAGGAGTATTATCAAAAAGACAAAAGATAGCAAGTATTGATGAGGATGTGGAAAAAAGGGAATCCTTAACATTGTTAGTGGGAATATAAATAAGTATAACTACTACAGAAAACAGTAAGGAGGCTCTACAAATAATTAAAATGGAACTACCATATGATCCAGCAATCCCACTACAGGATATACACCCAAAGTAAATGAAATCAATACATCAAAGAGATGTCTGCAGTTCCACGTTTACTGCAGTACTAGTCACAATAGTCAAGACTTGGAATCAACCTACATGGCCAAGAACAAATACATTAAAAAATGAATAAAGAAAATATGTGTACACAACGGAATACTATTCAGCCATAAAAAGAATAATATTCTGTCATTTGAGACAAAATGGGCAAACCTGGAGGACATTTTTGCTAAGTAAAATAAACCAGACATACAAAGAAAAATACCACAGGATCTCATTCATATGTGGAATTTTTAAAAAGTTGATTTTATATTAAATAGAAGTTGAGAATAGAAAGGTGGAAGTTGATTTCATATTACATAGAAGTTGAGAATATAAAGGTGGTTACCATAAATTGGGAGGGAATGGAGGAGAGAAAGATGGGGAGCTTGGTTAATGGGTAAAAGTTGCATTTAGATAGGAGAAATAAGTTCTCGTGTTCTACTGTGCAGTAGGGTGACTACAGTTAATAGTAAGTTATATATTACAAAATAGCTACAAGACAGGTTTTTGAATGTTGTCATCAAAAAGAAATGTTAAATGCATAAGGTGTTGAATGTGCTAACTACTTTAGTTTCATCATTATATGATGGATACATGTATCAAAAAATCAAATTGTATGTTTGCCTGTGATGTGTTGATTGGAAAAAAAAAATCGGTTACCAACAACAGTTAGTGTGTACTGAATGCTTACTGTGTTCCACATACTGTACTACTAACTCTACACACACTGTGCAGTTCAGTACTCCCAACAGCACAGAGCACCAGACATTATTACCCTATGTCACAGAGTTATAAGAGGATCCCTAGAACGGTGAAGCAACGTACCCAAAGCACTATCTGACAATAGAAACCAGGATATATTGTTAGCTACAAAACATGTGTCTTTAGTTACTCAAATGCATGGCTCTTGGTTGCTCTGTTTTCCCCAGGAAAGTCATGCATGTATGAGAGATCAGTGACTACAGTCTACCTACATTTACTCCTCCTATATGTTTTACAGAATAAAAGTTTCCAAATAATTGAACTTCTAGTCTTTTTTGCCATGCTATTCAAGATCCCTTGAGAGTGCTCAAGGTTGTCATTGTCCGAAAAACTGAATAGGTGGGTGTGGTTTTCCAGAGAAAAAATTTTAAAATTGTTCTGAATCCACAAGTAAAGCTACTACATACAAGAGACATTATGTTTTTTAGGTCTCTACTGCTTATTTCTCCTCTACTTGCTATCAACTTAAATAATTGACTTTTCACATAGCATTTACTTATGTTTCTTATTATATTCATTCTTCCTTCCCTTTGTTATTTTGTTACTTTTTTTCTCTTTTTCTATGCAAATGGAAACTAAAGCTTAGAGAGAAAACATACTTGAATATGGTCACTCAGCTCCTAAGTGGTCCTGATAAGGATAAAACCCAGCTATGTTAGATGCTACCATGAAATGTGCAACCAGATTCAAACCTCCCAAGAGTTTATATGGTCTGACAACTCAAAAAGACAAACTTCTCATTATGCTGAAAATGAAACTGCCTAGACTTGTCATTCCACACCATATGGCTGAATCCCAGCTGACAGGAAGCTCATTTCTGCAACAAACTGGGCTCATTTCACTGAGTAGGTTGATGCAAGATTTGTGGGGTGGTCATTTCCAAGTCTTTTTAGCACTGATAGCAGCAGTGATATTTATTTTGATGCTTCCTTTCTACATTTCACATAAAAAAGCAAAATGTTCCTAATGATGAAGAGAGACAGATTTTATCCTGCATTATTCTCTAAATGAAATACCACAAACATAGCTGCAAACAACAACGAAAATACCCACCTGCTTTGAAGTGACCAAAAACTATCATTATTTCTCAGTCTTCAGTCTAAGTAACTGGGGTAGGACAGGGTAGAGGTTAAGTTCTGAAGTGACACCATCACAGAGTTTTGTATGTTAAGATTAAGCCAAAGTGTTTGGACGTTTAAACTTATCCTGTGTCTTTGCAAAGTCAGATGTTAAAGTGGTGAAATGACTCACGATGCACCAAGGAATTAACAGGAAGTGCCAAATTCACTCGTATAGAATGATCTGGGTGTGAGATGACACCACTTTTTCCCCCAGGCATTTTTTTATAGTTGGTACAGCAAAGTATTCTTTTTTTTTTTTTTTTGAGATGGAGTTTCACTATGTTGCCTGGGCTGGAGTGTAGTGGCACAATCTTGGCTCACTGCAACCTCCAACTCCTGGGTTCAAGCAATTCTTCTGCCTCAGCCTCCCGAGGAGCTGGGACTACAGCTGTGTGCCACCACACCTGGCTAAGTTTCGTATTTTTAGTACAGACAGGGTTTCACCATGTTGGCCAGGCTGGTCTTGAAATCCTGACCTCATGATCCACCAGCCTTGGGCTCCCAAAGTGCTGGGATTACAGATGTGAGCCAGTGCGCCTGGCCCAAAGTGCTCTTAAACATGAGGAGAGCTCAAAGTCTCTGGGTTTCCCTCCACACCAGCCAAGAATTAAAACAGAAAATGCCATTTCTACAAAAAGAGAAAAGCATAAATTGTGAAAAAAAGAGAAGTCTTAACATATTTACATGTAGTGAAGTGCACTGAGGCTGGAGTCTATAGGCAGGGGTTTGAACATGGGCCCTACCACTTACTGGCACTTGATCTTAGGCAATGTTCCCCTTCTGAAAATGAGACCAAATAGAGGAGGCAGCAAGTATAGGGCTTTAAGGTAAAGCCCTCTATGTCCAACATGCTTGGTTGGGAATTCTAGCTGTCAGCCATGCTTTGGTTCGCCTTTCCCTATGGCTCAGCTCAACTGTGTCATCTGTAAAACAGGGGTGATAAAAACGGTGTCTACTCCACAAGGTGTTTCTGAGGTGTAAATATAATAATGCATATCAGGCATAGTACCTAAATCATAGCAAGTAATCAATAGACTTTTTATAAAAAGATTATCCACATAAGGAACTTTAAAAAATAAGGTATAAGTGGTCCCCAGAGGATACAGAGGTAGAAAAGAATCAAACTATATTAAGACTCCGATGTCTCAACTCTTCCCTTTCAAATCCTCACTGATATGGTTTGGCTGCGTCTCCACTCAAATCTGATCATGGGCCGGGCGCGGTGGCTCAAGCCTGTAATTCCAGCACTTTGGGAGGCTGAGACGGGCGAATCACGAGGTCAGGAGATCGAAACCATCCTGGCTAACACAGTGAAACCCCGTCTCTACTAAAAATACAAAAAAATTAGCAGGGCGAGGTGGCAGGCACCTGTAGTCCCAGCTACTTGGGAGGCTGAGGCAGGAGAATGGCATGAACCCGGGAGGCGGAGCTTGCAGTGAGCTGAGATCCGGCCACTGCACTCCAGCCTGGGGGCAGAGCGAGACTCTGTCTCAAAAAAAAAAAAAAAAAATCTGATCG
This sequence comes from Piliocolobus tephrosceles, assembly GCF_002776525.5. Classification (NCBI taxonomy): domain Eukaryota; kingdom Metazoa; phylum Chordata; class Mammalia; order Primates; family Cercopithecidae; genus Piliocolobus; species Piliocolobus tephrosceles. The sequence goes on from NC_045437.1 coordinate 134,023,933, forward strand.
TGAACTGTAGCAACCATAAGTCCCCATGTGTCATGGAAGGAACCCAGTTGGAGGTAATTGAATCATAGGGGTGGGTTTTTCCTATACTGTTCTCGTGATCATGAATAAGTCTCACGAGATCTGATGGTTTCATAAAGGGAAGTTCCCCTGCACATGCTCTCTTGCCTGCTGCCATGTAAAATGTGCCTTTGTTCTTCCTTTGCTTTCTGCCATGATTGTGAGGCCTCTCCAGCCACTTGGAACTGTGAGTCCATTAAACCTCTTTTTCTTTATAAATTACCCAGTCTACAGTATGTCTTTATTAGCAGGGTGAGAACAGACTAATGCACTTGCCTACAACCCAGAGAAATCTTGGTCCTTCATCTATTTTATTTATTGGGACTATGTATGAAATTTTATTTTTAAAAGCTTTGGTCACTGGAAAACATTGTTTAAAAATGTCTTCTCTAGGTAACTCTAATTTTACAGATACAAAAAAGCAAAGCCCTGAAAGATAAAGGGAGTTGTTTCAGATCATGCCACAGGTTGACCACTGACTGGGGATTAGATTGCACTTGGCTTTATCGTCTCTGCACCCTGCATTTTTAGCTCCATTAAGCCCCATAAGGATGGTCACTTCCATCTTTTGACTATGCTGAGCTCATGATGGCCAGGATGAAATTGGGACAGGAGAGTATAATGGGGCCAGCAAGAGTGTTAGGGAAGTCAGGGGCAAATACAAGTGTGAGAGTTGGGGGTGAGGTAATAAAATACATGTTCATACATGTACATATGTGTGCATTTGACCATGATAGGCATTCAAGATCCACTGAATTTGAGAGGCTGGCAGAATATCCAGGTGAAGAAGATCCAGAATTCAAGGAAGATATCAGGCTAGAGATGAAGCTGTAAGAGTCATCCAGAAAGGAAATTAGACATGTATGTGTACTGAGAGCGGAAGAGAGAAATAGACCAGACAACCTGATTGTGGGAGGAGGTAAAGACCAAGAAAAAATACAGGAGTAATGGAAGACAAAGAAGATGCAGAGTGCAAATAATAATGCAGAGATAAATATAATTTCAAGTAAAAGTACCTTATAATAAATAATACTAATAATTTAAGATAATAACACCTAGCACTTATTGGACACTTAGTATTTTGGCCAACTCAGTACTTTACATAGATGATTTCATTCAATCATTTTAGCAGTCTCAGAAGATAGATACTTCTATTATACCAATTTTATAAACAGGTAATCAAGCAGGCACAGAGAGGTTAGATACTTTGCTTAAGGTTTTTTACACAGCTAGTAAAGGATAGAAATTGGGTTAAAAATGGGTTAATTCTAGAGCCTGAGATGTTAATCACTGTGCTACAGTGAATCTCAGGGAGCTAAAGAAGGAAAAGTAGCATTAGCATTAATAGTAATAGTAGTATAAGCAGTAACAGCAGCAACAGCACCTATGGTTGACTGAGTACTATTTTGTGCTAGGGGCTGTGATAAGTGGATGTAATAGAGTCTCATTTAACCTTAGGGACAACTCAAGATGGGAGATGTTCTTAGCCTTATTGAGCAGAAAAGGAAACTGGCTCAGTGATGCCAGCAACTTGCCCAAAGTCACAAAACTAGTGGGTGACAGCAGGAATTAAAAGCTAGGTCAGCTTGAGTTCCAGGACCCTTAAATCACCATGCTAGATCATTTCAGTGTACAGCCGTCAAAGATTCATTTGTTATGTGCTCAAATTCAGTAATTCCAACAGTGAGATCATAGAAATTTCTGCAAATATTTTTGGTAACGAATTCCCAGTGTTTTCACCAGAGCTTCTAATTCAGTAAATCAGAGTTGGAACTATGAACCTAAACCCTTCCAAAGTTTCCTAGATGATTCTTCAGTTGCAACCAGGTTTAGGAATCGCTGTATCATTTATGCAAGTCTGGAATGCGTCAAGCATGACTGCCAGTCTGTGAGTACAGGATGTGCTAAATGAGACTTCTTTGGATAAGCACTCATTCTCACACAAAGCTCAGTGTTGAAAGATGTGCCAAAAAGACTTGACAGCTTGAGAAATTTCCACTAGGGGACAAGACTTAGAGAGGTTCAACTGCCTTGCTTTAAAAGAATCCAGGAAACTGGCCTAAATCACTCTTCTAGACACCATTTGTCTTAGTCAGTTCAGGTTGCTGTAACAAAGTACCATAGCCTGGGTGGCTTATAAACAACAGAAATTGATTTCTCATAGCTCTGGAGGCTGGAAGTCTGAGATCAGATACCAGCCTGGTCAGGTTCTTGTGAGGCTCCTATTCCAGGTTGTAGACTGCTAACTTCTTGTACCCTCTCATGTCAGAGAGGGATCTCTGGTCTTTTCATCCTGTTGGAAGGACACTAAGCCCACTCATGAGGGCTTCACCCTTATGACTTAATTACCCCTCAAGGCTCCACCTCCTAATACCATTAACTTGGGAGTTAGGATTTCGACATATGAATTTTGGGAGGACACATCCTGTTCATAACACCATTTTGCTTCTCTTCTAAAATGTACATAGTAACATCAAACAAGTTAAATGATTCAAGTTTCCTTACCTAAAACTCGTAATCTTTCAGCTCCTACTACCACTTCATTATCGTCTGCAGAGAAGAGCAATTTTCCAGAAACAGTTTTTACCTCAAACTTTTTGCCATAAGCTTCTACAGCTTTTGGACCTGAGAGGAGAGAGGGGGAGAGAGAGAGAGAGAAAGAAGCAAACAAAAAAATCCCTGTTAGTCTCATCGCTTTGACTACAAAAAGGTTTTCATAGAACATACACATCTAACAAGATTGCATGGGAGTTCAGTGTTCAGTGGACTGGTTTTCAAAAGCTGACCATGAAAATCAGTCTAATGACTTTAGCCAGGTCTTGTCAATTACTTTTAATAACATATTCTTGGGCTATAGTTTTGAAGACCAGCAAGCCCTTCCTCCAAACTAAACCTTGACTGTGATTTCCTTCAGCTAACCACCAAATTACTGTCAAATACTTGTGGATTTTTGCTTGCATACATCAAGGCACCAGAGGCTCAACACTTCTTGAGGCAATCACATAATCTTTGGCCCTCCCTAATTATCAGAAAGAACGTTTTAAAATTCAGCTCAAATGTGTTTAACTTTGTACCCTTAACCTACTGGTTGCATTTGACACCAAGAGAAATCTATTTCCTCAGTATATAGGTTATTTCCTAGCAGAAATGGTTATTGTAATTAATTGTCTTAGAAGTTGTCCAGTCTTTCATACTAGGATTCTGTTGAGTGAAAACTAAATTTTGATGGTCTATCAGATGCCAACGGATGCTGTTCTTGAATGTGGAGCTGTAATACTGCACAAGGAAGTCAAGCCCCTGATTCCATAGCATCTATATTCTGATGGACACACAGCAATATACATTTACAATTTTATTATTAAACCATAAAACTGCAGAAAGTTTTCGGTACTATGCAAAAAGTAAAACGGGTTGATGAATTAGAATTTTTAAAAGAAGAAAGCTTTCCAATCTATCTGAGCTAGATCTACTGGATCTACCTGAATACCTGAATTTCATGGGGTTCTCAAAAGCTGGTCTACAGAAATGCACAGGAATAATCCAGGAGTATAATCATTCTCACTGAACCTAGCTCAGATCAAAAGAAATCCATCTCTTCATCTAGAAGTTCCTACAGAAAAATATTTGAGGGAGGGTAGAGTCTAGAAATCTTGTGTTTTTTCCAAAATTGTTCAGAAGATTCTGACATGGAATTGTTTTCTCTCTGATATTTCTCAAAAGAGTGTCACTTAATAATAAATAGCAATGAGAGAGTCCTAGTGCCTTTCAGCCAAAGACCACTAGGAACACACCTGCTGTTGAACAAATTGGGCTTATTACTCACTGCAGTGAGGGACAACACACAACATAAGGAAAATTATAGGGCATCTCAGAAAGAAGCCATGAGAAAGGACATCTCAGAGGATGTGACCTTATATTAGATTATTTTGGGGAACACTGAAGGAAATAAGGCTTTACCCTGGATTAAATACTATCAGGAAATGGGAGTAAATCTTATCTAGAAGAAAGATAGACCAGGGAAATGCTAAAAATGTGGCGAATAAAGAAACAGAGTCACTCATATTAGCCAGGAGAGGGGGATGTTTGGTCTTTTTTGTGATCTGGAAAATGTTGATAGTTTTGCTATGTACACACATGACCAGAGTTGTGTTTGTGTGTTTGTGTTGTGTTTTGTCTTGATCCACCAGGGCCACTGAACAGCCTTGACTGGTGCGCATGTTCTGTGAAATTATATACATTGAAGCAGGAAAATGCTAAGGCCAGGGTGATAGTGCCAGCCAGCCACTGGGCATCTGGGGTGGCTTTTCTCTTTGTCAAAACTGTCGGACTAGGAATCAGAAGACATGAATTATTTCCCAACTCAGTCTTATTCTGTGGCAGCGTGATCTGGGGCAAATCATTTGATCTTTCTGAACCTCAGTTTCTGCATCTATAACACTGGACTATCACTGCCTGCTCTATCGACTTTATAGAGAGTTTGAAAGGATCGAATGACATTGTGTTTATAGAAAGAAATCTAGGGTGGTAAAGTGTTGTGAGTGTAGGAAAGAGTGGACATCACCATTCTACTGCAGTGGTGACAACACATGGGAAAGAATACATGATGAGTACTTATTAGTGCACTTTTCTTACTCACATAATCACGTCTATTAGGCAAACCTCAACCCTTGTCAGTATGTCCACACCAGCCCTCTAACACAAAGAAGGACATTGGAAAGGCTCCCTAATGAGTAGGAGATTGAAACAGCAGAGATAGGACAGTACTTCCAAGCATCATGGAACCCGGAAGTCAACTTATCTGACCACTTTGATGCTGCAGATGAGGAGAACAAATGGCGGTGAGGCGGAGGGCTCTCGCAAAGTTAGAGACAATGGCAGGTCTAGGTCTGGAATGGAGCTCTGAGAATTATTCCACAGAAGGAAAGGGGCATTTATTTGTCTAGGAAGGAGAAGGGGTCTGGGGCCAGCACATCTGGAACATCCAGGAAATGAGCTCTGTGAGGATAAGCAGAAATAGAAAACTGGAGACAAGGGACAGAAGGAAATCTTGAAAGAGCTGAGATGTCCAATGAGGGATTTGACTTCAGTTTTTCTGCAAAAGCTAAGATGCAGCTCTCTTCTTGATGGAATCAAAACCTTGAATAAAATCTGTATTATATTTGTCAACGCTTTCGGGTTATTACTTTATTTTTGTGAGGAGGTAGATTGAGAATGGGAAGTTAATGAAGTACTAATGAATGAATGAATGACCTAGGATGGGCACAGGGTGAGCAGAGTTTGCCCGTTTTTGATCCATTCCTATAAAAAAAAGCAGTTGTATAACTTGGGGACACACATGCTTGGACTTCTTCTCTGTGGACCTGGGCAGTATCATCAACCTGGTCCCTGAGGAGTTAAGGACACCTTCCTGTGTTACTTTGAACTTATGAACAGCTGTGAGGCATACAGGAGCATATACTAAAGGACGATAGCAGTATAGAAAGTATGCTTCAGCAATCAGAGAACACAAAGTACAATTAAGTTATCTTGCTTTCCAGGGCTTCACAGAACATAAAGTGAAATTTACCAAGAGCCACAACCATTTGGATATCTAAAGCTCAGTAATTGGTAGTTTTAGCCAAAACCCCACAGAGCAACTGCTGACTCAGTGGTGCAGACTGCTTGTCCTTTGTTGATTTCACCTGGGGCTGCCAAATTCCCTGGATATGGCTGGAATCCTTAAAAATGACTCTAGAGAAAAATGCAAATGGAGCTGGAGACAGCTCAGGAGGTCACATGTTGAACTCACTGTTCTCTGGGATGGAAAAAACCACTATTCCTAATGTGAAACTAATCTTGAGTTTAGACATAGACTCCCCCTCTGTGTAGTCTATGTGTGGAGTCCTTCCTTAATTAATCTCCTAAACAGGGAGGAGAATTGGAGTCCCATCAGGATGCATCAACAGTCTCCATGAATCTGGGAGGTGCAAAGGCCTGGTGGCCTTCAAGCCTAATTTCTCTCCCCAACTCTCTTAATGCTAGGACCCTTCCCCATTCCCTCTCCCTGATGATGCTGTCCAAAGCATCTCCACTGCTTTCCTCCATGTAGGTAGGAGGGTTCCCCATTCAGACCCACTACTGAGATACTAAATCAGCAGCCTGCCTTATGGTCAAATAGGCATTTGTGATCTAATTTGAGAACTTAACTGTCATGTGAAACATTGTTTCCTGTGAAAAGACTTCCTGGACATCTAACATTAGAATTTCTAATGGTTTTTTGAGACATTCTTTAGGTAAACAAAATTCTTTATTCCTCAGGATTGCCTTCACAGACCTCACTACTGAGAAGACAGGAGTGATTTGTTTTCGAATAAGTACAGCACCCATCACAACAGGCATTAGAAGGTATTGTCTGCTGGGATGGCTGGGTGCTTTTCCACTGTGTGCATTAATGTAATGTAAAAGGAGTGCATCGAAGGAAAACTTTTAAAGGTGTATGTGTTGCGTGTGTGTGTATTGTGTGTTTAGAATGATGTTTTAAACATATCTATTATCTTCTCCAGAATTCATCGTAGGGAGACAGAACACAAACACCAAATACCATTGGAGGAATAGAGTCAAGAATAGTGACACAGGAGGAGGGAGAAGGAGGAAGGAACAAGGGAAGAGAGGAAGAAGAAAAGAGATGGGAGGAGAGAAGAGGAGGAGAGAGAGACAGGAGTGAAAGGAGAGAGGGGAAGAGGAAGGAAAAGGGAGACAAGCACTGAAAGGGAGAGGAAAAAGGGTGTCAGAAGAGTAGGGAGAGGAAGAGGTGGGGGGAAAAATAGACTGACTCACTCTTTTGCTGAGTAATAGTCATTTGGGCAGTTCCAGCTTTATCAAAACAAAATCTCTCAAGTAAACCAAATCTCTCACTACAAAGAAATGGGAAATGATCAACAGGCTAAATAAGTTCCTTTTGAATGTGAAAATCTGGGAGCTGGAGGTTGGATTTATTACCCTCCTGGAGCCAATTTTCACACAAGCTACTTAAATCATTGCTTACTGAAGCTGTTTATTTAATTATTTAGCATTGTGACTGTGGACCAGATGTTATATAAGCAAGGCGGAAGATCCAGTCACACGCTGAAACAACATGTTTATGGATTATGGGCTCTGCCGGGCAGCAGTTCCTTCAATCCCTGAGTTTCTTGATTGGCGGATGGTCCAAGTCACCCACTGGCTGTGAATCTCTAGACATCCATATGCAGCACTCCAGGGGCAGAGTGGGAGTGAGGCTGTCTCACCAGGAGTGAAGACTCTGGGCACAAAGGTACCTGTTTCCCCATGGCTTATTAGTGGGTTCCAGATATTTTATTCACAATAACAGTAAAGTTTCAAGGCATTTGGGTAACTGGCTTCTGAAAATGTCCATCTGTATACTTAACTCTTATCCCTGAAGCCAAACAAATGGCATTTTCTGTCTGTAAGTATAACAATGCCATTCACACATACATTCCTTTTCCCTTCCACTGTGGGGGTGCATAATGCCTCCCTGTTCACTGCTTACAGAGTGGGCATCGATTGTGCTGCTCAACATGTTACCAAATCATGAGGTTCATGTTTATCATTATAATCATGCTTGTGAATAACCAGTCCTTGTTTAGATTTCAGGAATTTATAGCTTAAAAACCAGTGGTTGTTTTCCACAGCTGTTAGGTGCAGATCTGCTATATTAAAAGGAATTACACACAAACATATTCAGTAAAGATACATCCACATCTTGCAATTGAGTTAGGTTCAAAGTCAGCATGTACGGCAAATATGGCATGGGTTCAAACTATAGTTAAAAATCCCTTTCACAGCCCATAAAGTATGGTCCCTGGCTTTGTAGATACTGCGTTCTTCTCTTAACCAATCCAACACAGCCTGTTTTTCCTCCAGCACTGGAGCAAGAAACTTTTCCTTGGTTGAGCACCAGATGAAGCAGCTGGCTTATATTTAGGGGCCATGTTCTGTGAAAATCTGCTTAGAAAAAAAGTTTTTTTTCTTACCCCATTAAGTAGGTAGAAGAAGTTTTTTTTCTTACCCCACTAAGTAGGTATCATTAGATTTCATAAATTTAACTTGTGTACAGATGGAATTCTACCCTATAGTAGAATCATGGAACACATGCTACATTCTCTTTCTCAACACAGTGTGTTAGCACACTTTATTTTCAAGTTCATATGGTGTTTCCTTTGACCATTAATTGTGTTTTCTGAGTGCCTAGCACGGGCCAGGCACTGCTAAGTTCTCCCTTTTCTTACCTGTTATAAGCTGAGTTAGCACTTTAGTCTGGTCATTGAGAATGTTCACTGTAACATTTCGGGCAGACTTGAAGTACAGGGCATTACCCTACAATAAGAAAATAAGAGAAACACATGAAAATGATGTATTTCTAAACAAAAAGAACTGTCATTACAACTCTCCAAGGGGCTGAAATGGCTTTAGCCAAGTTCCAATCAATGTGTCTTTACTCGAAAACTCCAAATGTTTAATGATCCCTACGTACATGATAATTAACTAGCAACTATCTAAAACAGATTTCCTCCAAAGAAATACACACATACACACACACACACTCACACAATATAGATTCCCCCAGAACACACACACATTATTATGTTTGAATCAGAGACAATTAAGACACCAAGCCCATTAGATCTTACTGAAAATATTAGTTAGTCTTGGTACAAAGAATGATCAGAAATGAATGATAATCTCCTAATGTCATCCTTTCTCCAAAGGATTCATGCAGAGTCCTTAAAGAAGAGCAGGAAGGTTCTGTAAAATACCCAGGATCTGCCCCTCGGGCATACCCACCAACTATAAGAATCCTTTGTGGAGATGTTTGCAATGCATGCATAAAAAACCCAGGAGATGTGATGTCCCCAGGTATGCCTCTGCCTGCCTTTTCTTCCTTTCCTTGTCTCCAGATTCCTTTTCCTCCAGGACGTTTGTGCCTGTATCTACTCTGCCCTTTATCTAAAGGGCTCCCCAACTCTTTCACACAGTGGTACACATTTCTGGGCATGACTCAGAATAGGACTTGGCACACTTTTTTTTTTTTTTTTTTGAGACGGAGTCTTGCTCAGTTGCCCAGACTGGAGTGCGGTGGCATGATCTGGGCTCACTGCAAGCTCCGCCTCCTGGGTTCACGCCATTCTCCTGCCTCAGCCTCCCCAGTAGCTGGGACTACAGGTGCCCGCCACTGCGCCCAGCTAGTTTTTTTTTTGTATGTTTAGTAGAGACGGGGTTTCACCATGTTAGCCAGGATGGTCTCGATTTCCTGACCTCGTGATCCGCCCGTCTCGGCCTCCCAAAGTGCTGGGATTATAGGCGTGAGCCACCATGCCTGGTTGCACACGTTTTGTTGAAAGTCCTGACACTGAATATTTTAGGTTTCATGGGATGTATGTCCCTGTTGTAACTACTCAACTCTGCTGTTTCAGTGTAAAACTTGTCTTAGGCCATACATAAACAAAGAGGGTATGACTGTATTTCATTAAATATTATTCATGGAAAATGACATCTAAATTTCATAAAATTTCAATTTTATGTTTAAAATTTAATATAAAGTGAATATGCCATGAGATATTATTATTTTTGTGTTTTGTCTCTCCCTCCCAACACTTAAAAACATGAAAAACATTCCTAGATCACTGGTGATACAAGAAGAGGCAGAGGGTTGAATGTAGCTCAAAGGCCATTGCGTGCCAACCCTTGGTTTAGAAGTTGTCATTTTCTTAGGGTAAAGCAAAGCCAGAAATTAAAGGATGAATCTCTGACACAGAACAATGGTAAAGGAATCTGGCAGCCATTCCTACCTTTCTGAACCTTTGTCACCATATGGTATATACCTGCCTGAAAATTCAATAATAACTCAATGCTTTGAGCCCCAAATACGTAAAAATCATTGTCCCACAAGTTGTGAGCAAGCAGAAGGTAGGCAAAGCTCAGTCTTTACCTTATAAGTCTTATATTCTAATGGACACTAGGAGATGGTCACAAATGTGCTCGGCAGAGAATAACAAGAGTGATTACGGAGCTACAAGATGTTTGGGGACTTCCCTGAAGGGTGAGATTACTCTCAGCTTGGGGCTGTGGAGTGGGAAGCAAAGAAGAGTTCCTGAAGAAATGAATACTTGGGCTAAGCCTTGAAAAGAATAGATATAATTTTATCTATTGAAATGAAAAAAGAAGGTCACAAAGGTAATAAAATTGTGGGGCTGTTTAATGTCTTTTTCCTTCTAAAACTGGTGGGGATGCAGACTGGATTGGCCAGTCCAGTCCAGCCACCTGCACACGGCAGAATGGCAGCCAACACCCATCCCCAGGTGGCTTTCAAAAGTGGAGGAAAGGGGAGACAATGTGATATCACTTCAATCAAGATTCATGCTCTCCTGGTATGAAAGGTGCAGATTTTGATATTTGTATTTGATAGCAACCATATCATCACAGCCTGTTTTGATGTGATGTGGCTGCCAGAAGTTACTTACCTTAATAATCTTAGAGTGTAGTATATTTTCCTTGCTCTCTGAAGAGCTAACAATCTGATCTGGGAATTCAGATAAATAGTGAAAACCATGAGATAGCACACAACAACTCCCACATTCAGGAAAGGCTTTGAACTCTCAGCGTGGCTGGAATCCTGAGGGAAAACTAACCAGAGGAAAGCTCAGCTGGTTTTCACCTTTCTTCCTAACAAAAGGGCAGGCTGATCACAGCAGCACTGTTTCTATCTAACACTAACTTAGGTAACAATTTAGACTGACCTTGTAAAGTAAATGTGCAGAGTGTGAGCTTTGGAGTCAAACAATTTAGGCTTTATGACAACTCTACTTCTATGGTAACTGCGTGGCCTTGGGTAAATCATTTCTCTTTTAGTTTCTGCATCTGTGAAATGAAGTTAAAGGTTACATAATGATGCTGAAAAAAAGACTCCTCAAAATCAAGAAAAATATGTGTAAAGTACCTGCAATGACTCTAGAAATACTTTAAAACTATAAACAAACAAACAAAAGCTACATTAGGCGAGCTCCTTAGAGAAATGGCTGACACCAGTTCTGGGGCAAGAAATCCTCAACATGAGGCTGCAGCATCTTTTAATGCCAGAAAGGAAGTGTTTAAAAAACAATAAAACCAAAAACCTTGCAATCAGGGGTATGTCAAAGCGACACAGAAGACAATCGAAAGAACTCTCAACAGCTAAAGCTGAAAGCATTTGAGGAACAAAACAAATAATGCAGTATTGCATTATAACCCAGAGCATAAAATAAATATCCATGAGTGTATACAGATATAAATGAACAGATAAATGAGAATGAATAGTCAAATCTACCCAGATAGAGGAATTCCAAAAAGTCTACATAGATGAAATCCTCACTCCTTAATGGTGATTTGTGCCTAGTATCTTCATTTCTAAGAGCACCGCATAGAAAGGGAAGTAAAAGAGTAATTTTACAGTTGAGATATCTGACCAACACTACCTCAGCCAGCTGACCAAAATCAACATCAAGACTGGTATATTATGTTGATAGCACATACCCTTCATATGCTAAAAAGACAATGGCACTTTGCCTCTGTGGTCTTCCTCCTCAACATCCATAATCCCCATCTAAACATGAGGAAATAGCAAATATCAATTGATGGCCATTTTACAAAATACCTTACCAGTACTCTTCAAAACTGTCGAGGTCATCAAAACCAAAGAAAATCTGAGACACTATCACAGCCAAGAGCGTAGGGAGACATGAGAGCCATACATAACGTGCATAGAAAGCTTGGACAGAAAAAGGATATTACTTAAACCAACATAATTGAAATAGAGGGTGGACTTTCATAATAATGTATCATTATTGGTTCATTAATTGTGACAAAATTTACCTACCAATGTTAGATATTAATAGGAAAGCCTGAGTTTGGGATATATAGAAACACCCTGTACTCACTGCACAGTTTTATGGTACATATAAAACTATCATAAAATATAAAGTATTTTTATATATAATTGAAAGCTGTATTAGGCTGCAAAATTCTCAGATCTTGAGTTTCAGGAAGAGACCTTAGAAAGGACCCCATCTTTGAGTAGGCAGGGAGTTTGATACACTTGGACAAATGATTTCACTTTTGATCACATTAGAAAATTCTCCCTTATACTGAGACAAAATATATTTCCATGAGATTTTGCCTTTGGAAATACTAAAGGAATAGTCCATGGGTCCTCTCACAGCAAGTTCTTCACCCAGGGCTCTCTCTGCACAACCATTCTTCTGGAAGGCTCGCAACACTGGGTAGTCAGAATGTAGTGACTTCCCCACAGTCATTATCAAAAGGCATTGGTTGCAGTGATCTGTGTTTACTAAAATAACACCAACTTTGAATATCCCCTGGAAAAAAACTGACTTCTACAAAGTAAGATTTGTCATTAAAATCATGTTCAAAGGACAGTTTGTAAATTTCTCTTCAGCAAGCATCAACTATCTCTACTATTAACATTATTATTTTCGACAGGATGCTTTAAGTTGTCTCTGAATGGATCCTTTTAAAAGCATAACAAGTTACTGAACAGTACTATAGTACAGTTATTTCTATTTTCTTGGAGTCTCTTTATAAATATGCTTGGGTAGATTTCTATTGTTTTGAAAGTTTTTTTCCAGTCATGAATAATGAAGCTACACTGTGAAGCTCCTTCTCAAAATAAGCTGGGAAACAGTCCAGTTTTCCCATTGTAGCATTCCTATTCAGCTACTCTCTGCACTGTGCCCAAATTTGGGAGCATTTTGGTCTCTCTCAATACTTCACTAAGTTTAGCTGGTTTGTCTCAATGATTCCTTTGAGGAGTCATGTTCATCTGTCACCACTGCAAGGGGACTGCCAGCTTTTCTAGTACCCCACATATTCCTGGCACCCATTAGGCTTTCAATAAATATTTGCTGAATAACTGAATGCTCAGATCAAATTAAGAGTCAACAGAGAGTGAGAGTTGTCAACAAAAGAAATAATTAAATAAAGGTTGACAGTAACTGTCAGTTTTCAAAAGGCAAGCCATTAAGCATGAATGATGTGATAATCTAAACATAGAAAACTTAGTGTGATGGGAGGAGGCCATATAGATATACAGCCAGCAAATATTTGTTCACTTCCTAGTGCAGTGCAAGGAATGGTAGAAGATACAAATTAGACTTGAGATGTTGAGTCTCTAGGTGACAGAAAGAAGCAGCAGCACACATTATTACTCAAATTCTTGCAGACATAAAGGTCAAAAGATGCCTGGAATGTATGCTGGTCATGTAGCACTCATCTGGCATGTGGTAGTCAATGTGCCCCAACTGCCCCTTATTAATCCACTGTATTAATATTTTCAAGTATCTTCTAAGCATAAAGCACTGTCCTAAGGGCTGAGTTTACAAACTGCCAAGGGACATAGACACTGAACTGCGTTCTGTAAGTGATCATATAATTGCAATCTCAATGTGTGCAATGAACACAAAGCAAAAGGTGAAATGAGATCACACACAGTGAGACCTCCTCTAACTCGGGTGGTCAGGAAAGGCCTTGTTAAGGGAAAGACATTTTAGCAAAGATCACAGGGATGAGTGAGAACTGATTAGCTGAACCAGAAAACAAAGAACTTTTCAGACAGAGACACAGGCAAGTGTATTTGGCCCTCTGCGAAAAAGAGCTTGGTATACTTAAGGGACAGAGAGAAAGACTATGTGGTTGGAGTCTGATGCTCAAGGGAGAGAGAACAATTTAACATTGCTCATGCTGTTCTTTGATGAACAGAAATGTTTACTTTTGATGTAAGAAAACATTTGTTTCTCCTAATGGATTGTGTCTTGGGATTTTTCACAAAGAAATCCTTTCCTTTCCTAGTTCATTCTATATATTTTCTTCTATCAATATTTGAGTTTTACTTTTCATATTAAGTCTTTATTCTCTCTGGAGTCTACTTCAGCATGTAGTTACATAGGAATTCAAATGGAAGGCAGTTTCCTCAACACTATCTACCGAACAATCACTATTTTTTCCCCACTGTTATGTGGTATCACTTTGGCACATATTAATTCCCAAATATATCTGAGTCTGACTCAGACTTGTAGGCTGTCTTATTATCTATCTATTCTTATACCAACATCATATTATCTTTGTTTCTGTGGCTTTGTGGTATGTCCAGATATCTGGCAAGTCTATCTACCCATTTTGATTTTATACTCCATTTTAACGGTTTTGAACTTTCTTCAGACATGAGAAGTCACTGAAGAGTTTTAAGCAGGAGAAGGTGTGAGCTAAACATGATCACTCTGGTTACCTTGTGGGGTCTGCTGGAAAGAGGAGTACATGATATGAGAGGCCAGGTAGATTATTGTAGTCACCCAGCTAAGAAACAATAGCCACCTGAACTGAAATGGAGGTGGTAGAAGAAAAGTTACATTTTTAGAACTGGCAGGGGTTGGTAACTGATGGTGCTTGGGAATGAGAAAGGAGGCAGAGTGAGGGATAACCCTTATGTTGCTTGGCAATTGGAGAGGCAACAACCATTTACTGAGCTACAGAGCAGGAGGTGAGGGAGTGAATATTTGAAGGGAGAGTTTGGTAGGTGGGAGGTTTGGGGTTTGAAGGTTCAGCTTTGGAAATGTTAAGTGTGAAATGCCTAGGGGTCTGATGTATTAGGGTGCACAGTTGGCATTTCCTTCAATCCTACATCATGTCTTTTAAGTTCCTCTGTGCCTTCCACAGTATACTAAAAGCTCCTTTATAAAAGTGTTCACAATTACACTATCTCAGCTGTCAACTCTCAGAAAATTTTGTGCATTTCCATGTTGACTCTTTCTGGCAGCTTAAAATTTGCTTTTTGCTCTCTCTAGACATCATCAGTGGGGCTCCTCTAAGAGGACAGACATATTAAAACATAATTGTTAACTTAAAGGTAATATCTCAAGGCAAATCTCTCATAGTTTCAAGGTTACAAAGAATTCAAACAAACTTCTCAGGAAGTGAAAAATCAGTGGTTCTCCTACTGTGTGTATGTGTGTGTGCACATGCGTGCATGCATGCACCTGTGTGCGTCTGTGTGTGTCCAAGGGATAGTGGGGAGATGGGCTTGAATTACATACATATATCTAGGAATAAGGAAATCAGGAGATATCAAATAAAGTTTTAATTCTAATTTGCTGGTCAAGCTTCCTGAAATGCAGCAAACTGCATAGGAGAAAAAATTACTAATACATTTTCTTCTTTAGGGGTAAGGTCAGATAAGAGGATTAACTGGGATGCCTTGGCTAAGAAAGACTCCCTCAACATCCAACCCAAGAGCCCAAAGTAACGGAGTGTAACCTGGACTCAATTCTGTGGGAGTGCAGCTATCACAGAGGTTGCTTTTGGGTATGTAAAGAGGCAGATGTTTTATCCTTACATGGCTGTGATCAGGAATGCTAGAGCTCAATTGGTTGCCCTTTTATGCAACCATCACACTACCAGGAACTATAACAGGAGTATAAAAGGTAGTCTAGATCTTTGTTCTGCCTTTAGAAAGACAAAATTAACACTCATATAACAATCCCAAACCCCTATGAGATCAGAGACAGGCTGGGAAGGTGGCACTTGACAATGAACAATGCACTCTTCTGTTTCTCAGGTGACAATTTCATCTTCACAACATACAAAACAACATCTCTTCTAACTGCCTGAGCCTTCTTGCTAGCATTTTCCAGTGTTCTATAAAACACTTTCCCATAATATGTAAGTAGCCATTCTTAAAATATAAGCTAAAAAAATTTGAGCCCCCAGGTCTGTTCCAAGATGGCTGAATAGGAATAGCTCCAGTCTGCAGCTCCCAGCGTGACTGATGGAGAAGAGGGTGATTTCTGCATGTCCAACTGAGGTACCTGGTTCATCTCATTGGGACTGGTTGGACAGTGAGTGCAGCCCACAGAGGGTGAGCTGAAGCAGGGTGGGGCATTGTCTCATCTGGGAAGTGCAAGAGGTTGGGGGATTTCCCCTTCCTAGCCAAGGGAAGCCATTTCAGATGGTACCTGGAAAAACAGGACACTCCCACCCAAATACTACACTTTTCCAATGGTCTTAGCAAATGGCACAGCTGGAGATTATATCCCACGCCTAGCTCAGCAGGTCCCACACCCATGGAGCCTTGCTCACTGCTAGCACAGGAGTCTGAGATCAACCTGCGAGGCAGCAGCCTGGCAGGGGGAGGGGTGTCCACCATTGCTGAGGCTTGAGTAGGTAAATAAAGTGGCTGGGGAACCTTGAACTGGGCAGAGCCCAATGCAGCTCAGCCAGGCCTGCTGCCTCTGTAGACTCCACCTCCTGGGGCAGGGCACAGCTGAAAAAAAGGCAGCAGAAACTTCTGCAGACTTAAACGTCCCTGTCTGACAGCTCTGAAGATAGCAGTGGTTCTCCTAATATGGTGTTTGAGCTCAGAAAACAGACAGACTGCCTCCTCTAGTGGGTCCCTGACCCCTGTGTAGCCTAACTGGGAGACACCTCCTAGTAGGGGCCAACTGACACCTCATACAGGCAGGTGCCCCTCTGGGGCGAAGCTTCCAGAGGAAGGATCAGGCAGCAATATTTGCTGTTCTACAGTATTTGCTGTTCTGCAGCCTCTGCTGGTGACACTCAGGCAAACAGGATCTGGAGTGGACCTCCAGCAAACACCAAAAGACCTGCAGCTGAGGGACCTGACTGTTAGAAGGAAAACTAACAAACAGAAAGGAATAGCATCAACATCAACAAAAAGGACATCCACACCAAAACCCTATCTGTAGGTCACCAAAATCAAAGACAAAAGGTAGATAAAACCACAAAGATGGGGAGAAACCAGAGCAGAAAAGCTGAAAATTCTAAAAACCAGAGTGACTCTTCTCCTCCAAAGGATCACAGCTCCTCACCAGCAATGGAACAAAGCTGGATGGAGAATGACTTTGATGAGCTAACAGAAGTGGGCTTCAGAAGGTCAGTAATAACAAACTTCTCTGAGCTAAAGGAGGATGTTCAAACCCAGCACAAAGAAGCTAAAAACCTCAAAAAAAGATTAGACGAATAGTTAACTAGAATAAACAGTTTAGAGAAGAGCTTAAATGACCTGATGGAGCTGAAAACTATGGCATGAGAACTGCGTGACACATGCACAAGTTTCAATAACTGATTCGAGCAAGTAGAAGAAAGGGTATCGGTGACTGAAGATCAAAGTAATTAAATAAAGTGAGAAGAGAAGTTTAGAGAAGAAAGAGTAAAAAGAAACGAACAAAGCCTCTAAGAAATATGGGCTATGCGAAAACACCAAATCTACATTTCATTGGTGTAACTGAAAGTGACGGGGAGAATGGAACCAAGTTGGAAAACACTCTTCAGAATATTAACCAAGAGAACTTCCCCAACCTAGCAAAGCAGGCCAACATTCAAATTGAGGAAATACAGAGAACACCACAAAGATACTCCTCAAGAAGAACAACCCCAGGACACATAATTGCCAGATTCACCAAAGTTGAAATGAAGGAAAAAATGTTAAGGGCAGCCAGAGAGAAAGGTTACCTACAAAGGGAAGCTCAACAGACAAACAGCAGATCTCTTGGTAGAAACTCTACAAGTCAGAAGACAGTGGGGCCAATATTCAATACTCTTAAAGAAGGGAATTTTCAACCCAGAATTTCATGTCCAGTCAAACTAAGCTTCATAAGTTAAGGAGAAATAAAATCCTTTGCAGACAAGCAAATGCTGAGAGATTTTGTCACCATCAGGTCTGCCTTACGAGAGCTCCTGAAGGAAGCACTAAATATGGAAAGAAACAACCCATACTAGCCACTGCAAAAACATGCCAAAATGTAAAGGCCATCAATGCTAGGAAGAAACTGCATCAACTAAAGGGCAAAATAACCAGCTAACATCATAATCACAGGATCAAATTCTCACATAACAATATTAACCTAAAATGTAAATGGGCTAAATGGCCCAATTAAAAGACACAGACTGGAAAATTGGATAAAGAGTCAAGACTCATCAGTGTGCTGTATTCAGGAGACACATCTCACATGCAGAGACACACCTAGGCTCAAGATAAAGGGATGGAGGAAGATCTACCAAGCAAATGGAAAGCAAAAATAGTAGGGGGTTGCAATTCTAGTCTCTGATAAAACAGATTTTAAACCAACAAAGATCAATCAAAAGAGACAAAGAAGGCCATTACATAATGGTAAAGGGATCAATTCAACAAGAAGAGCTAACTATCCTAAATATATATGCAGCCAATGCAGGAACACCCAGATTCATAAAGCAAGTTCTTAGAGACCTACAAAGAGAGTTAGACTCCCATACAATAATAATGGGAGACTTTAACACCCCACTGTCAACATTAGGCAGATTAACAAGACAGAAGGTTAACAAGGATATCCAGAAGTTGAACTCAGATCTGCAACAAGAAGACCTAATAGACACCTATAGAACTCACCACCCCAAATCAACAGAATATACATTCTTCTCAGCACAACATCACACTTATTCCAAAATTTACCACATAATTGGAAGTAAAACACTCCTCGGCAAATGTAAAAGAACAGAAATCACAACAAACTGTCTCTCACACCACAGTGCAATCAAATTAGGACTCAGGATTAAGAAACTCACTCAAAACCACACACCTACATGGAAACTGAACAACGTGCTCCGGAATGACTACAGGGTAAATAACAAAATGAAGGCAGAAATAAAGATGTTCTTTGAAACCAATGAGAACAAAGACACAACATACCAGAATCTCTGGGACATATTTAAAGCAGTATGTAGAGGGAAATTTATAGTACTAAATGCTCACAAGAGAAAGCAGGAAAGATCTAAAATCAACACCCTAACATCACAATTAAAAGAACTAGAGAAGCAAGAGGAAACACATTCAAAAGCTAGCAGAAGGCAAGAAATAACTAAGATCAGAGCAGAACTGAAGGAGATAGAGGCATAAAAAACCCTTCTAAAAAATCAGTGAATCTAGGAGCTGGTTTTTTGAAAAGATCAACAAAATTTATAGACCACTAGCAACACTAATAAAGAAGAAAAGAGAGAAGAATCAAAAAGATGCAATAAAAAATGATAAAGGGGATATCACCACCAATCCCACAGAAATACAAATGATCATCAGAGAATATTATAAACAACTCTACACAAATAAACTAGAAAATTAGAAGAAATGGATAATTTCCTGGACACTTACACTCTCCCAAGACTAAACCAGGAAGAAGTTGAATCCCTGAATAGACCAATAGCCAATAGGCTCTGAAATTGAGGTAAGAATTAATAGCCTACCAACCAAAAAAGTCCAAGACCAGATGGATTCACAGCTGAATTCTTCCAGAGGTGAAAGAGGAGCTGGTACCATTCCTTCTGAAACTATTCCAATCAATAGAAAAAGAGGGAATCCTCTGTAACTCATTTTATGAGGCCTGCATCATCCTCATACCAAAGCCTGGCAGAGACACAACAAAAAAAGAGAATTTTAGACCAGTATCCCTGATGAACATCGATGCGAAAATCCTCAATAAAATAATGGCAAACCAAATCCAGCAGCACATCAAAAAGCTTATCCACCATGATCAAGTCAGCTTCATCTCTGGGATGTAAGGCTAGTTCAACACATGCAAATCAATAAACATAATCCATCACATAAACAGAACCAACAACAAAAACCACACGATTATCTCCATAGATGCAGAAAAAGCCTTCAACAAAATTCAACAGCCTTCATGCTAAAAACTCTCAATAAACTAGGTATTGATGGGATGTATCTCAAAATAATAAGAGCTATTCATGACAAACCTACAGCCAATATCATACTAAATGGGCAAAAACTGGAAGCATTCCCTTTGAAAACTGGCAGAAAACAGGGATGCCCTCTCTTACCACTCCTATTCAACATAGTGTTGCAAGTTCTGGCCAGGGCAATCAGGCAAGAGAAATAAATAAAGGGTGTTCAATTAGTAAAAGAGGAAGTCAAATTGTCCCTGTTTGCAGATGACATGATTGTATATTTAGAAAGTCCCATCATCTCTACCCAAAATCTCCTTAAGCTGATAAACAACTTCAGCAAAGTCTCAGGATACAAAAGCAATGTGCCAAAAATAATAAGCATTTCTATACAACAATAACAGACAGACAGAAAGCCAATTCATGAGTGAACTCCCATTCACAATTGCTAAAAAGGGAATAAAATACCTAGAAATCCAATTTACAAGGGATATGAAGGACCTCTTTTCCAGGAGAACTACAAACCACTGCTCAGCTAAATAAAAGAGGACACAAACAAATGGAAGAACATTTCATGCTCATGGATAGGAAGGATCAATATGATAAAAATGGCCATACTGCCCAAGGTAATTTATAGATTCAATGCCATTCCCATCAAGCTACCAACGACTTTCTTCACAGAATTGGAAAAAACTAATTTAAAGTTCATATGGAACCAAAAAAGAGCCCTCATTGCCAAGGCAATCCTAAGCAAAAAAAAAAAAAAAAAAAAAAAAGCAAAGCTGGAGGCATCATGCTACCTGGCTTCAAACCATACTACAAGGCTACAGTAACCAAAACAGCATGGTGCTGGTACCAAAACAGATATATAGATCAAAGGAACAGAACAGAGGCCTCAGAAATCACACCACACATCTACACCCATCTGATCTTTGATAAACCTGACAAAGACAAGAAATGGGGAAAGGATTCCCTATTTAATAAATGGTGCTGGGAAAACTGGCTAGCCATATGTAGAAAGCTGAAATTGGATCCCTTCCTTATACCTTATACAAAAATTAATTCAAGATGACTTAAAGACTTAAATGTTAGACCTAAAACCATAAAAACCCTAGAAGAAACCTAGGCAATACCATTCAGGACATAGGCATGGGCAAGGACTTCATGTCTAAAACACCAAAAGCAATGGCAACAAAAGCCAAAATTGACAAATGGGATCTAATTAAACTAAAGAGCTTCTGCACAGCAAAAGAAACTACCATCAGAGCGAACAGGCAACCTCAGAATGGGAGAAAATTTTTGCAATCTACCCATCTGACAAAGGGTTAATATCCAGAATCTACAAAGAACTTAAACAAATTTACAAGAAGAAAACAAATAACCCCTTCAAAAAGTGGGCAAAGGATATGAACAGACACTTCTAAAAAGAAGACATTCATACAGCCAATAGACACATGAAAAAATGCTCAACATCACTGGTCATCAGAGAAATGCAAATCAAAACCACAACGACATACCATCTCACACCAGTTAGAATGGTGATCATTAAAAAGTTGGGAAACAACAGATGCTGGAGAGGATGTAGAGAAACAGGAATGTTTTTACACTGTTGGTGGGAATGTAAACTAGTTCAACCATTGTGGAAGACAATGTGGCGATTCCTCAAGGATCTAGAACTAGAAATACCATTTGACCCAGCGATCTCACTACTGAGTATATACCAAAAGTATTATAAATCATGCTACTATAAAGACACATGCATATCTTTGTATATTGTGGCACTATTCACAATAGCAAAGACTTGGAACCAACCCAAATGTCCATCAATGATAGACTGGATTAAGAAAATGTGGCACATATACACCATGGAATACTATGCAGCCATAAAATAGAATGAGTTCATGTCCTTTGCAGGGACATGGATGCAGCTGGAAACCATCATTCTGAGCAAACTATCACAAGGATAGAAAACCAAACACCACATGTTCTCACTCATAGGTGGAAATTGAACATTGAGAACACTTGGACACAGGGCGGGGAATATCACACCCTGGGGCCTGTTGTGGAGTAGGGGGGCAGGGGGAGCAATAGCATTAGGAGAAATACCTAATGGGTTAATGGGTGCAGCAAACCAACATGGCACACGTATACCTATGTAACAAACCTGCACATTGTGCACATGTACCCTAGAACTTAAAGTATTAAAAAAAATTTTGAGTCCCCAAATTTTTATGACTAAAATAGTTTAGGCAATTCAAGTACTCTCCCCTACCTTCTAGCTCTACAGTCCATGTTAGTATTTTATTTGCTCTGAGAAGTCCATGTCAATGTAATTTGTTTAGCTTTGTGTACCCAATTGCTCCAAAATTTATTTAATCATATATTTTTTTTTAAAGTACATGTTAACGGGACCCATTTTAGGGAATGCTACTTTAATGATTGCTTTATATATACAAGTATGGCTTAGCTATCTCTCGTTTAGCTCTTTAAAACATGAAAGGGCTTCGTAGCTATCCTCACCTCTGGTGGACTCTCAGTAGAGCTTGTTGGATGGCTTAATGTCTACAATACTGGTGAGTAAGTATAATTGCCATTTTATAAATGGGGAGACTGAGCCTGGGTGTGGGGCACAACTTACCCAGACTTGCATGCTGGTAAGTTGCAAACACAGGACTAGCACTCTAGAGTTGAGCACTTTCTGCTTGTTCTATTATAGTGGAATGTGTAGTCTAAGAAAAGTTTAAGAGCTGTGATGAAGAAAAGACTTCAGCACTCGTTGGACAGTTAGGGAATTCTTCATAGATAGGGAGAGAGACTTGCCAGGGTTTCTGAGAAAGCCGGTAAGCAGAGAGAACCCTGCAGTTCAAGGAGGCAGCTCTGTCTCTTCCCCATGAGGTCAGTCACATTCCAATATTAAAGCATTAAAGCTTGACTGATATCAAGAATACGATGCGCTTTTCACATGGAAGGTTAATTTCATGGCACAGACAGCAATACAGACAAGACTGTTCCACCTCATTCTTTGTTGCAGAAACTCTGTGGACCAAACTTCCCTGGCTTTTGGCCACATTTGCAAATAGGCCTCTTCCATGCAAGGTGTGCTTGGATTTGCAGTGGCCAAGAGCTCCTGCAGATCTGAGAGCATAAGTCTGGGCTTTGTGGCTGGTCCCCCCACTTTCCTTGGTTCTCTTTGCATATTTTTCCTCCCTCCATCAGTAAGAGCCTGTTGCTTTGGATTTTGACCTTTCACAGAACGGTGCATGACATTCTGGGGAGTCAGAACCCCTCTTTCAGGAAAAGGTTGGATAAAGTCAATGTGAGTCTTTCAGGGAGAAGTGCAAGTTGAGATTGGAATTACTAACATGGAGAGAAAAACAACTGCATAGAGACTGGCTAATCATGGGAGGGGTACAACCTGATTTGCTGTAGAGGAAATATACCCAGTCTAATGCTGACTGATTTGAAGGAGGTATGACCTCTTAAAAAATCAGAATAACATAGGGAAAAAAACCCCAAAGCCCAGACTACTAACCCTGGGGTTACTCAAGCCTTTCTTTGTGGTATGCTGTTGTGGTTAATTAGGGCTTTGGAGGTATCCCGACCTAACATCCTAGCTGTGCTATTTCTGAACTAGTAACCCTAGATTACATAGCCTTAGTTTCTTCAGCTGGAAAATGGGGACAATAACGTACAAGATGGAGGTAATAACAGTACCTCCCTTACAGAACTAAGTGGATTAAATTCCATGGATAAGGAATTTAGCATCATGTTTGTACCTCTGAACGTATATTTTTAAATAGGGGGTTAATTTGGCACTGATGGTTGCTAAGCTCTGTCAGCACCATCAAACTGACAGTGATGTTAGCACGTGGTCGGCATCTGCTTTATATGTAGTGATTAAGAGGATGACGTTAGGCAGGCAGGCTGGAACTAGAACCTGACCATCAGCTGTGCAGGTGGTAGCTTAACTGCTGTATCTCCATTTCCCCACCTATTAAAGTATGAGGGAAAGAATAGCACTGCCTCATAGGTGTCTGTGAGAAGATGACATATGCTAAACAGACAGCATAGTGCCGAGTAAAGGGTGAGGACACAATATGTGCTAACAGTATTTAATATTAAAGAACAGGACGGGGATGGGTGCAGTGGCTCACGTCTGTAAACCCAATGCTCTGGGAGGCCAAGGAGGGAAGATCACTTAAGGCGAGGAGTTTGAGACCAGCCCGGGCAACATAGTGAGATCCTGTCTCTACAAAAAAGAAAAAAGTTAGCAGGGCATGGTGACGTGTGCTTATAGTCCTAGCTACTGGGGAGGCAGAGTTGAGAGGAACACTTGAATCCAGGAGTTTGAGGTTACAGTGAGCTACGGTCTGGCCACTGCACTCCAGACTGGGTGATACAGTGAGACCCCATCTCAAAAAAAGTTAACAAAAAATAAATAAGAAGAGAGCCCTGCACAGAATGTGTATCTAGCTGACTCTCTGGTATGATTAGGGACGCATGAAAAGGCACCTTGACCAAAAAGGTGTCTGACGGTTCCAAAGTCAATGCTCTTCTTTTCCTATGAGCCTTCCAGTCTGAGAGGAAGATGAATTCCACCAGCTGCAATATGGAAGAACTAGGCTTGGGGAGAATGGAGAAAGGCTAGGTAACTGCTGATTAAAGTTAGGACATGAAACACTTCCTAAATCAGTTTCACCTGGGTGGGGCAGTCAAGAAAGGCAGGACAAAATGAGGGTATTCAAACAAAACATTTCATGACTGGAAGCAAAGCAGTTGCAACTTTGTGTCCACGTGATTATCAGATTTACAGAAAAGTTAAGCAGTAATCTTCAGGTCATGCAGAACCTGACCTGGATCCCAGGCTCATTATTCAAATCCAAGGCTGAGACCTTCATATTGTAAGCCTGCTGAGTCGTTAAAGCTCTTAAGAAGTATAGTATGTACTTTCAATTTTTTTGTTGGAAAAAGAAATGAGCATGTATTACTTTTATGATCATAAAAAGTCATGAATAAATAATATGTTCATAATCATAAATATCATTAATATAAAATACAAAAATATTCATAAAAACATGACCGTTATTAAATAAGTATTGAAAAATACAGGTAATATGTACATTTCTTATTTATTTTTGTGTGCCCTAAATTTCTTTTGTGGCTGGTCAAAATTTCTAATTTTGTGGACAGGTCAAAAGAGAGACAAGAGTGATTTTGTAGTTGTCACTAATCCTTTGAGGAAACTCAATTCTCATAGGAAAAGCACATATAGTCTCCACTGTCCTCACTTAACTAGCTAATGTCTGCATTATATTAGTTTGGTTGGAAAGGGGTGATGTCAAAAGAGGAAATTTGTTGAAGCAACCTTTGATTGCTTTAACTGGTATTTGTCTATCTAACCCCACAAAGAGAATATCTCCTTTCACACTCTTAGAAAAGTAATGGCTATATGATCCGACACTTTGGCTTATGGGTGCTTCATTCAATTCGTCTACTTAAGAATTATGGCCAGAATTGATAAAAGACTTCAGGTTTCAGTAAAAATGGAGAGATCAGGTCATGTTTTGATTGACTCCTTTGCTCCAAGCCCACAGCAATGTTGGACTAACAACAACAACAACAAATGGAAAACCAGTAAGTCAAAATGAGACTAAAAACTGGGTAATTCTTCACACTCACTGGAATAATTATAACAGGAAAAAAAAAAAAAACCCAGAAAATAACATATATCGGCAAGAATGTAGAGAAACTGGAACCCTCATACATTGCTGGTGGGAAGGTAAAAGGATGCCACTGCTATGAAAAACAGCTTGTCCATTCCTCAGTAAGTTAAGCATGGAATTGCCATATTACCCAGCAACTCTACTCATAAGTATACGCCAAAAAGAATTGGAAACAGATGTTCAAACAAAAACTGTACACAAATGCTCATAGTAGCACTATTCATAATAAAGGGTGGAAACAACACAAATGCCCAACAGTAGATGAATGAATAAGCAAAATGTGATATATCCATACTGTGGAACATTATTCTCCTGTAAAAATGAGGTATGATACATGCTATAGCACGGATGAACCTTGCAAACATTATGCTAAGTAAAAGGAACCAGATACAAAAGCCACATACTATATGATCCTATTTATATGAAATATCCAGAGTAGGAAATTCCACAGGAAAGTAGATTAGCAGTTGCCAGGGGCTGGAGAAAGAAATAAAAGGGACTGCTGAATGGACATGGGGCTTCTGTCTGGGGTAATAAAAAACATCGCGGAACTAGATGATGGTGATGGTTACGCAACACTATCAATGTACTCGATGCCACTGAATTATACACTTTAGTTAACACGGTAAATTTTATGTCATATGTATTTTATCCCAGTAAAACATTTTGGGGGGATTACCATCTTTGTGGATCAGAAGCAGAAATACTAACTAGAATGTAGGCTGTAGCCACAGATTTGCTGGCATAAGGATCTAGAAGCAGGCCATGGAGACTGTGACTGTGTGTTTAGCTCAAGTGAATTAGAGAGTACCTTAAGAGTTCTCAAAGAGATGAAACAGCTGTGAAGCTCACCGCTGCAAGGTTTATATATTCAGCGGGAGGGAGAGGAAAGGTTGCCAGAAAGGTTACTGGACAGTTAAAGCAGACTGATCCCTATATCATATCTAAGAGAGAGAATAGAAATACTTAATAAATATACATGTTAAAAATTAAAGTGGCCATAAAATAAACGAAATGCAATCTGTGGTCCTGAAGCCAGTAGAACAGAAAGAGAAAGAATAAAAAAGAAACTGCCAGAAAGAAAGACCAAAAGAAAAATGTTTAAAAAGGAGAAAAGAAGGACCAGGCACGGTGGCTCACACCTGTAATCCCAGCACTTTTGGAGGCTGAGGCGGGCGGATCACTTGAGTTCAGGAGTTAAAGACCAGCCTGGTCAACATGGTGAAACCCCGTCTCTACTAAACATACAAAAATTAGCTTGGCATGGTGGCACACACCTGTAATCCCAGCTACTCAGGAGGCTGTGGCAGGAGAATCACTTGAACCCGGGAGGCAGAGTTGGCAGTGAGCTGAGATTGTGCCACTGCACTCCAGGCTGGGTGACAGAGCAAAGCTCTGTCTCAAAAAAAACAAAATGAAACAAAAAACAAAAACAAAAAAGGAGAAAAAAAAAAAAAGAGAATGGTAGAGAAGAAATACAAACCAAGACAGGAGGAATAGAAAATATCCATAACATATACAAAATTGCAAGTAAATGCTGCTTATAAAAGATATATTTAAAGCCAAACAATATAGAAAGGCTGGAAATAAAGATATGGCAAATGATAGCCCAGGCAAAGTCTTACTAAGAGCAAGCTGGGGAATATAAACCCACTGGGGGCTATCAGAGGGTGGAGGGTGGGAGGAAGGAAAGGATCAGGAAAGGTAACTCATGGGTACTATTAATAGACTTAATGTCTGGGTGAGGAAATAACCTGTACAACAAACTCCCATGACATGCGTTTACCATGTAACAAATCTGCACATCCTGTGCATGTACCCCTGAACTTAAAAGTTAAAAAGAAAGCTGGGTATCAAAATTAGTATTAGACAAAACAGTGATTAAGGCAAAAGGCATTCATGTACTCCATAGAGACTGCACATAAAACATCAAATATGACTGGAAGCTATAAATCATAAGCAGGCATATATCTATCAATGTAGCTTAAAACATATTAATTAAAAGTTGTCAGAAGTATGAAGGAAATTTAGCAAATGCTAGCATGAAATTTTAACAAAAATCTATTAGAAAATGATAGATTCTGCTGACCAAATAATAGCAAGAATACGGACACTCTGGATAATAATATTTAACTAGTTTGAACTAATGGATATGTGGAGCTCTGCACCCAAGAAACTGGGGATCTATGTTATTTTCAATAATACCAAAGCATTTGCAAAAATAATGTCCTAGTTCACAAAGAAATGTCAGACAACAGTGCCACACAGAACACATTTTCTGACTTTAGTGCCATTAAATTATAAATCAAATTAAAAGATAATTAAAAATGATCATATCTTAGAAATGTAAACATAGCTGTTTTAGTCCATATTGATTTCCCTGCTTCTACTCTTGCCCTCCTAAATTCTATTATCCTCAGAGCAGTCAGGTAATCCTTTTCAAATTTAACACAGATTTTGTCACCCTCATGGGGGAAAAATCCTTCAATGGCTTTCTGTCACAGCTAGGCTTAAATTCAAACTCCTAACTACAAGACCCTACATGATCCAGTCTGCTACTACCTCCTCAATATTCTTCTTTCTTACTGGGTTGCTCCATATTACTACTACTCCAGCAGGACTGGCCTCTTTCCATTCTTCAAACAATCCACGTGCCTTCCTGCCTACAGGAATTTGTACTTCTTTTTCTCTGTGCCTGAAGTGCCTCCCTCTGTCCTCCATGTCTACCTGGTTGCCTTGACCTCCTTGCCTACCGCAGTAGCCTCTTTATTCTCCATCCTCTTACTCTTGCTTTCTCTTTCCCCAGTTCACTTAGCATAGCTTAGAATTTTATTATAAGTCTGATTGTGTGTGTGTGTATGTGTGTGTGTGTGTGTGTGTGTATTTATTTATTTATTTATTTTATGAGACAGGGCCTCACTCTGTTGCCCAGGCTGGAGTGCAGTGGGGCGATCTTGGCTCACTGCAGTCTCTGCCTCCTGAGTCCAAGCGATTCTCCTGCCTCAGCCTCCTGAGTAGTTGGGATTACAGGTGCATGCCACCATACCCAGCTAATTTTTGTATTTTTAGTAGAGCCTGGGTTTCACCATGTTGGCCAGGCTGCTCTTGAACTCCTGACCTCAGGTGATCCACCTGCCTCGGCCTCCCAAAGTGCTGAGATTACAGACGTGTGCTACCATGCCTGGCTGATTGTCTGTATTTTAAATCTGTCTCCTCCTACTATAATAAAAGATCAATGAGGCAGGGATTTTCTTTTGTTCACCCATACATCCCCAGTGCCTACAACAAGTGTCTCATACATGGCGGGTACAAAAAATACTTTTCATACGAATAAATATCAAAGTCAATATGAGTTCGCTGAGTTCACTGACTGCCAGAAAACTTTTAGACTGTGGTACCTAAAAAGAAGGGAGGATGGTCCTGCTTTACTCCCTACAGTGAGAGTACATCTGGAATACTATGTTCAGATCCAGACCCTACACTTTAAAGAAAGATATTGAAAAAGGTGAAAACTGAGATAGTGACCACTGTATGACCATAAATTCTATAAATATTGGTGTACATACATCATAACGATTTCGTGGTATTCTGTTACAGTACGTGATGTGCTCAGTGATATTACATAACATGTTTACTGTGTTGTTCTTCATTAGCAAAGCACAGTTTAGTGAACTGTGAGAAACTGAAACAAATGTGGTTCATTAACGCATTTCCCTTATCCTTGAACTTATATCTATGATGCATTGTCCCAGGTGATTCTTGCCTCTGACATTCACTAAGCAAATCTGCACTTTTAGCATGTCAGAAGGGTTTGGATCTAGCACACACATACCCCACTGTACATGTGCACATGGCCCAATTCAGGCTTTAGAAATTATCAGTCAACAGTGTGTGGATGGTATGCCATTCTGTTGTAGCCACTCTGAGTGACTTGCTAGCCAGTCAACTAGGACATCAATTAGCCATCTAACATGATTCAATAAGTCAAATAGGCGCCTACATTTCCAGACTGTGGCCATCGGTTACATTCTGCAGTCAGTGCTTTCAGTGGGGGAAGAGTAGGGACTAGGGCCATTTAGTGGTTACAGCTATCTGAGTCTTTATTTATTTATTTATTTAAGATGGAGTCTTTTTCTCTTGCCCAGGCTGGAGTGCAGTGGCACGATATTGGCTCACTGCAACCTCTGCCTTCTGGGTTCAAGCGATTCTCCTGCCTCGGCCTCCTGAGTAGCTGAGACTAGAGGTGTACATCACCATGCCCGGCTAATTTTTGTATTTTTAGTAGAGAAGGGGTTTCACCATGTTGGCCAGGCTGTGATTCTGACCTCAAGTGATCTGCCTGCCTCGGCCTCCCAAAGTGCTGGGATTATAGGAGTGAGCCACCACACCTGGCCCCTGAGTCTTATTCCTACCTCTTAGAAGCTCCATATAAACCTGGACAAGTTACTTAATTCTTCTATCATTCAGGTTCTGGATTCATTCAAAATAAATAAAAGTAGAACCTAACTTACAGGGTAATATGAGGATGACATAATATCAGAAAAGCAATGAGAACTGTGCCTAGCAGACAGCACACTCTCAATTTCATGTTAGCCACTGTTGTTGACATGGCTAATAATAAAGATCATATCACTGCCATCATCCCACATCCATCACTGACTGACCACAATCTTTGGGTTGCTTTGTTCAACATTTTTGGAGAGTATTAAATTTTTAATATGCAGGAGTCTACTACATTCTAATAAGCTGCAAAATATGCATTAGACAAATCACTTTACTATTCTGAGCTCACGTTGTCAATTATGAACATATTTTTGGATGAGATTTACATTTAAAGCAGTGGACTCTGGGTAAAGCAGATTTCTCTCCATAATATGGGTAGGCCTCATAGATTCAGTTGAAGGCCTAAATAGGATGAAGGCTGACCTTTCCTGGGCAAAAGGAAATTTCTCAGCAGATGGCCTTTAGATATGAACTGGACAATGGCTCTTCCTAAGGCCTCCAGCCTGCTGGCTCACCCTGTGTATCTTGAACTTGCCAGTCTCCATAATCACATGAGCTAGTTTCTCTCTCTCTCTCTCTCTCTCTCTCTCTCTCTCTCTGTGTGTGTGTGTGTGTGTGTGTCTCTCTCCCTCCCTCTCTTCTTGCCTCCCTCCCCAATTAATTCATCCATCCCTCCATTCACCCCCTCCACACTCTATTGGTTCTCTTTCTCTGGAGAATCCTAACTGAGAAAGGTAGTAAATATATTGAAAAGCAGAAAGTAGGTGAGTACTACTAAAGAATTGCTTCATATAAGAAAAAATGGGAAGAACTGAGGTAGTTTAGCCAAGGGAAAATACTTCAAAGTATCCAAAAAACTGTCCTGAACCTTGTTCAAGAGATCAAACTTGATCTGAATGGCTCTGAAGTACAGGATCACTTGTGGATGCTTCATGGATATAGACAGATGTCAACTTAATGAGAAGAGGACTTTCTAACAGCTAAGCTATTCAAAGGATGCAATGACAGGAAGAAGCTATGTTTCCCAAAATTTGGAACTCAGTAGCATGTAAGATGGTTTCAGGTATCGTGATGCTTGGCAGTATGTATGAGAAGGTCATTTTCCTTTCAATTTCCTTTTTAATATCTTTGATTATATTAAAGATAATGTCTCATTTTAGGTCTATGAT
This sequence comes from Piliocolobus tephrosceles, assembly GCF_002776525.5. Taxonomy (NCBI): domain Eukaryota; kingdom Metazoa; phylum Chordata; class Mammalia; order Primates; family Cercopithecidae; genus Piliocolobus; species Piliocolobus tephrosceles. Next base: position 134,055,137 of record NC_045437.1, read on the forward strand.
GACATTAATACCTCTGTAACACCTTCACATTTATATTTTTATCAAAGGGAGAAACGGCCTTAATTTTAATATCTCATTATGTATTTTTATACTTGTGTATTCATGGAAAGTCATGTTGATTTTTCACTTAGAATAGTGTTACATTTCTCTTTTAGATTATCAAAGAAAAACAGGGGTTTATTAAAAGGAACGTATTAAGTAAATATTATTAAGAAAGAGACATAGGTGTACCTTAAATCATGCCAGGGGTACACAGATGACTAACTTTTGGGAAGCAGGTGACAGGGCATTCAAGTAAAGGATGAAAGACCACAGACTGCTAAGTAGATTCAGCTCAAGTTAGCATGGGGTTAAATTTTAATGTTTCTTCTAACCCACGGATTTGATGACATGCTGGGGCCTTTAAAATTGGTGTGATATTATTGCTATATTAAAGTAGCTTGCCATCTAAAACAGGAAATAAGCCACATGAGTAACTTTCAGAAGTAAATTAACACCAGCAATATCTTTATTTTGGTAGATATGTTTTTTAAAAAACGAATCTATTTATGCTCCCACCAAGAGTGTAAAAGTGTTCCTGTTTCTCCACATCCTCTCCAGCACCTGTTTCAATGATCACCATTCTAACTGGTGTGAGATGGTATCTCACTGTGGTTCTGATTTGCATTTCTCTAATGACCAGTGATGATGAGCTTTTTCTCATATATTTTTTGGCTGCATAAATGTCTTCTTTTATGAAGTGTCTGTTCATATCCTTTGACTTTTTGACACACGCACACATATGTTTATTGCAGCACTATTCACAATAGCAAAGACTCAGAACTAACCCAAATGCCCATCAATGGTAGATTGGATAAAGAAAATGTGGCACATATACACCATGGAATACTATGCATCCATAAAAAAGGATGAGTTCATGTCCTCTGCAGGGACATGGATGAAGCTGGAAACCATCATTCTCAGCAAACTAACATAGTAACAGAAAATCAAACACTGCATGTTCTCACTCATAAGTGGGAGCTGAACTATGAGAACACATGGACACAGGGAGGGGAACATCATACACTGCAGCCTATTGGTAGGTCGGGGGCTTGGAGAGGGATAGCATTAGGAGAAATACCTAATGTAGATGATGGGCTGATGGGTGCAGCAAACCACCATGGCACATATATACCTATGTGACAAATCTGCACGTTTTGCACATGTATCCCAGAATTTAAAGCACAATAAAAAAACTAAATTTATGTGAATTTTATTTTAAAATAAAATATGAATAAATCCCCCCAAAAGATTAATTGTAGTGAACGACTACTTTGATTTATGTAATTTGGTCAATAGGCATGTGTAGGAACATAATGATGGAGAGGTCTATGATATGAGTTGAAAGAGAATAATCTAGGGCTGGCAGGTTTTTAAAAAAGTACTATTGAAATTGAAATGACTTTCACTTATAATTAGTTTTATACATTCTTTGAAGAACTGTCAAATCACATTTCCCAAAGGCTAATATTTGAAGAAATCTATTACTTACTGTGGAAAGTAACATTTCACAAAACCTAAATACAACTCAAATAAGCAAACTGTGCAAACAAAATGATTAACTTAAGACAAATGAAACATTATACATGAGATGATAATGTACAGGGAGAAATGCTCCACGTTTATGATACTATGAAATGAAAGTCAATAGAAATTTATGTCCTAGGAACTGTGATACTGTCCTGTTAATTTAAATAAGTCAGTTGCTAAGTCTCTGATCTTTCATAACTATCCTTGTTTATAGGCTAGGAGCAAAGAAGAGAATTTCTGACTTTGAATCTCTAAGATGATGTGACTTCTCAAATTCAAGCTGTTAAGTCAATGTGCTACAAGATTGTTAAAATCTGTTTTATCAACAGACGAATGGATAAACAAAATGTGGTGTATATGTACAAAGGAATATTATCCAGTCTTTTAGAAAAAGGAAATTATGACACGTGCTACAACACGGAAGAACCTTTGAGGACATTATATTAACTGAAATAGGCCAGCCAAAAATATGATGAAAACTACATGATTCCATTTCCATAAGGCATCTAAAATGGTCAAATTCATAGAAATAGAAAGCTGAATGGGGGTTGCTAGGGGCTGGCAGAAATAGGGAATGGGGAGTTCTTTTTTAATGGGTAGAGTTAGTTTCACAAGATGAAAAGAGTTCCATGGAGAGACGATGGTGAGGTTGAACACTGAGTGTACTTAATGCCATTCAACTGCACACTTAAAAATGGTTAAGATGATTCAGTTTTATGTTATGTATAACTTACCACAATTAACAAAAAAATTTTTTTTGAAACGGAGTCTCGCTCTATCGCCCAGGCTGGAGTGCAGTGGCGCCACCTCGGTTCACTGCAAGCTTTGCCTCCTAGGTTCGTGCCATTCTTCTGCCTCAGTCTCCCGAGTAGCTGGGACTACAGGCACCCGCCACCAAGCCTGGCTAATTTTTTTGTATTTTTAGTAGAGACAAGGTTTCACTGTGTTAGCCAGGATGGTCTCTCGATCTCCGGACCTTGTGATCTGCCCGCCTTATCCTCCCAAAGTGCTGGGATTACAGGTGTGAGCCACTGCGCCCAGCCCACAACTAAAAATTTTTAAGAAATGTATGGTGATCTTGGGAGAACTAAAGAAAAAAAAAAAAAAAAAAAAAAAACAGTGTTTTGATACAATTGTTTATTCCTTATTTTTTCCAATAAATAAATTCACCAACTGACTGGCTGATTTCCCAAAAGGGCAAACAGCTACCATTAAGCATTACTGCTTCATTCTTTGATAATGATTCCAGTTAGGAAAGAGACTAATCATGGCAAATCTCTCTGCAATTTAGTCTGAAGAACTTGAGGGAGTAGGGGAAGAACTTTCTTTGGATCAGAATTGACCAATTGATCCCCCTCAAAGGGGAAACAGCTTTCATTAAGCATTGTATGTAACTGCTTCATTCTTTGATAATGATTCCAGGTAGGAAAGAGTCTGAGTATGGCAAATCTCTCTGTAATTTAGTTTGAAAAACTTGAGGGAGTAGGGAAGAATTGTCTTTGGATCAGAACTGACCGACTGGTCCCCCAAAAGGGGAAACAGCTTCCATTAAGCAATGCATGTAGCTGCTTCATTCTTTGATAACAATTCCCGGTAGGAAAGAGACTAAGTATAGCAAATCTCTCTGTAATTTTGTCTGAAGAACTTGAAGGCATACGGTAAGAATTATCTTTGGAGGGAAAAAGAGGGAAAGGCAGAATGTGGCCTTACATGGCTATTCACATTGTAGAAGACAGCCTTCTCACAGAAAAGCTCCAGCGTCAGACCCATAGAGTCTGAATCTCAGCTCTACCACTGAGATACTATGGGACCTTGGTTATATCCCTAGGTCTCTCTGTGTCTCAGACTTATTATCTGTTAAAAAGAGTTAATGATTATACCTATCTCATGGGGGTGATGGGTACTTAGCACAGTGCCTACTTAAGAGTGTTAATAATAGTTTATCAGCTGGGCATAGTGTCTCACGCTTGTAATTCCAGCACTTTGGGAGGCCAAGGTGGATGGATCACCTGAGGTCAGGAATTCAAGACCAGCCTGACCAACATGGTGAAACCTCGTCTCTACTAAAAATACAGAAATTAGCCAGGTGTGGCTGTGGGCATGCCTGTAATCCCAGCTAATGGGGAGGCTGAGGGAGAAGAATCGCTTGAACCTGGGAGGCAGAGGATACAGTGAGCCAAGATCATGTGATTTTGCACTCCAACCTGGGCAACAAGAACAAAACTCTGTCTCAAAAGAATAATAATCTATCATTACTATATACTTGTTAATTGGTTTCTTAATTAGGTAAATGTTGTTACTACAATCCAAAAAATGGAAGGTAGTTTAAAGGTCTTTAAGTATAATTTAAGTTCTATTTAAATATATAACATATGTATAAGAATATAAATACATATATATATTTAACTACATAAAGGTTAAAGACCTTTAAACTGCATTCAGCATCTGATCACTCCTTACCACCTCATGGCTCAGACCACCATCGCCTGTTACCTGGACTTCTGCAATGGCCTCTCTCAGCTCCCAGCCCCACTGTTGCCCTAAAACAGCAACTTGAGTTGTCATTTTAAAAAAAAATATATATATATATGTCAAATACTGTGTTTCCCCTCCTCAAAATCTTTCGATGTCTCCCTTTCTTCCTCAGAGTGAAAACTAACACCGTCACAATCGCCTCCGAGGCCCTAGGAGGTCCACACCACCTGCCTGACCATCTCCTGCTGCAGTCCCCCGGGTCATTCTGCTTCAGCCACATTGGCCTCCAGGCTGTGCCTCAATGTGACAAGATGATCTTGCCTTTCACTTTGGCCAGGATATGTCTTCCAGTAAATACCCTCGTTTTGTTATTTCCTTACCACCTTCATGTGCTTGCTTAAATGGCCACTGCTCAAGAGATCCATTATGACCACTCTCCTTAATTCTACAACCTTCTCCAAACTCACCTGGGCCCTTCATATCCTGTAGAACATGCTACAATTTTCTTTCTTCCCACAGTAACTATTATCTTTGCATATATTACATTATTTACTTACTTTGCTATGGTTATTATTTATTGCCCATTTTCCTCACTAGAAATTAAGCTCCATAGGTACAGAATCTTGATCTATTTTGGTCTTTAATGTCTCCCAAGTAGCTAAAACAGTACCTGGTACATCATAAGTGTTCAGTAAATATTTGTTGATTAAAGAATATATGAAGAGTCATTTGTTTATTTATTCAGTGTCCTCCTTGTACAATACATGTGCCTGAGGGCTCTGCATGAGTTCTCTTATTTAATCTTCATGGTGATCCTTTAATATAAGGAAGACTACCTTTATTTGAAAGATAAAGCAGCTTAAACTTAATGAAAGAGTAAAGTAATTTATCCAAGATGATGAATGTGAGAGCTGAGATTTAAACCCAAATTCTTGATTCTAAATTTAGCCTTCTTTCCATAAGACCATATTAAAACATGAAAAGAAAAAAAAAAAAAAAAAAACTAACTATGTCATATAGAACAAAAATTGATCCATTTACAGATTACACTCTTACTGGAAGGAGTGACCTGAGTTACCCACTCAGACACTGAAAAATCACTTAAGTTCATTCAATACCATTAGGTTAATTATTTCTACCTTCAGAAAAGCAGGTGACACTGGCCGCCACCCTAACAGGAACAGTTCTGATCTATGTTTCAGACTCATCAAAAACAAATTATCAGAGCCTGAATCATCAGAGAAATCTCTCTATGAGTTTCACTGCTTTGCTTACAGGGCTAAGACAAAGTTGCATACATTTCAGTCAGTCTTCTGCTATGGTTTTACTGGTTAATTCTTTCAAATGAAGAGCCACTCGATATTTTTAATTTATTCGGGCAATGATGATTATTTCTAGTCATGGTTTCAAAAATGGTTTGGAATCTGCTCAGAGAATCTGCTGGGAGGACAGAAAGCCAGACCTGGAAGGGTCCTCAGAGGGCATCTACTCTGACTGCATAATTTACAGATAGGTAAACCCGAGGGCCAGGGTTAGGAAATAACTTCCAAAGCCCTGTAATGTAGAAGAATCAAATCCTGTTAATGGAAGGCTGATATGCTCTGTGTGGAGGTGGGAGTTATAGGAAGGTATGTCTCTCCATATTTTCTGGAATTCAATCATATCCTTCATTAAGACGGATTGTAACTGTGCAATTTTCTTCCCCTTGAAAGGAATTCTAATTGATGAGGTTACTAAATGTCAATGCCTAATAAATAATTATAATAGCAGCAATTATTGAGTATATTGTATATGCCAAGGTAAGAGCTTTACATTCATTGGACCATTTCAACCTAATAATATTGTCAATAGTTTCTGACTTTATTATCCCACACCTGTCTTTTGGGTGAGAAAACTGAGGATCAAATATATAAACCGACTTACCTAAGTTGATCCAAAAAATCCACAGGCAGAACACAGATTTGAATGAACAGAAGTTTGTCTAACTCCAAAGCCACTGTTCGTAACCATTTTACTACACTCTAGTGTTTCTTAATAAAATTATATTCAGTAAATTTCATCTGCCTAGAACATAGGGGGTGAGGGAAAAATAAGAATTCTTATCCTAAACACTAACAATAATCCAGTATGACCTTACTAATGGGTTGTAAATTCCATCTGAATCTGAATTTTAAACTGCTTTCTATTACATAGTCTTCCAGTTTTATGAATTTCTTGAGTCTCCTTCATTGCCACATAAATACAGACTACAGGTGCATTAATGCCATCATCATATGGAAACCTCATGTCAACACTTAGCCGAATTTCTGGGTGTTGCTTGGAGTAAATTTCAGAAATTAGAAGATTTTCTTTCCAGATTTCCCTCTTCAACCGGCTGATGCAACATTATTTAAATTTAATTATATCCCATTGAAAGTAAGGGCTTTTCTGCTTTCAAGGGACTTTGTTACTGCTCTGCAGCTGAGAACTTGCGGAAGGGTGCAGTTCTGATGGAAGGAAAAAGAAATCTCATTACAGCATGTTTGCTTCTATTAAGAGATGTAAGAGGAAACTGTTACATCTGGCTCATTTTCCTTGCCAAATTCTTTAATTGTTTTGTAATTTGAGAAAAAACGAAGGTGATGAAAGAAAACTGACAAAATAGCTAACCATAAATAAAACAAGCTCATAACAATCCTAACTCCATCACCATGGCAATGCATACTTACATTTCTAACCTCTAACCTCTATTACCATTGGGAGCTTTTTATGGAAACTTCTGACATTGTCTTTTTTTCTCTTCCATTGGAGGGAAAAATATAAAGAGACCCATAACTTTACTCCTTAGAGTTGATAAATATCATTAGACAGAAACTGACACTGCTTTAGAATAAATGTAGTGTTCTCAGTACCCTCAGAATCTGAAGCTCAAAATCCTCCTGAAAAGTCTGTGGGAAGGTAAATTCCTTTACACAGGCACTTTTCTAATAGACGAACGATTAGTAAATAGTATGCCTGTCTCCTGTAGAAGTTTAGAAATTCAGTATCTTGCCTAACAACCACTGTTACTAAGGACTATGCTACACCCTTTAATTCTCAAGGTATCCTTAGAGAGTCAGGCTTCATTATTACCATTTTACAGATGAGGAAGCTGACAAGAAGTTGGTAACTTGCCCAGTCTCACTATCAGAAAGTAGAAAATTAGAAACTTGCTATTCTCTAGTTTGTGTTTTCAATTATTCTAGACGGCCTCTTGTGGAAATACTTTACGTGGGTCACCATAGATTTTTCATGCAGAAATACCCTCAACATCTATCTAGACAGCTCACATTTTTTGTTTTAATGTTCTACAATACACTAAACCCAAGTTCTACTTTGCAAGTTTCATGGTACCAGGGAGGCACTGTTGTCTAACCTACTGATACCTTTCTTACATTAGTGTGGTCACAGCCTGAAGAAGCAGCCAGGCAGAGACTAAGCCTAGAGAAAGAGGGGATGGCAGATGGGGTATTCCAAGTTGGATGCCTTCATGATGGAAAACCTCCCAGTCTGAGAGAGCCAGGAGCACTTTGGAAATTGGGCCTGTGTTCCTACGGCTGTAGGCTGAAACCCGTATCAATCACCTGATAAAGTTGATACAATGACCATTTTCATTTTACAGATGAGAAATCTGAGAAAGAAAGGGATCTGTAAAAGGTCATTTAGCCAGTGAGTATTAGAGCTGGGGTTCAACTCACATCCCTCAGATGCAGAACAGGAGCTCTTAGTCCTATTCTTCGCAAAGGAAATGACTTTGGTAATCCATCCACCAAAATGCCAGTTTTTGCCTTCTAATGTCCTGTTAATCATATGTTACTGAAGGTCATTGAGTATAGACTTTTCTCAGGCAGACCACCTGAGCGTCTTTTTACTCAGAGTCATCTGCAAGTACAGACAGAAACAGTATTTTCACATTCATTGGAGATCTGGATGCTTCTCTCCCCATAACACCAGACTCCTTGGCTGATGTCTAAAATTCCTTACACACAGTATCATTTTATTCACTTACAGCTTTCCTCTCTGTTTATAAAAATTAAAGGTCAGTAATTCTCAGTTATGATCAATCTCTGTTCCCTTTTGTGACTGAGCTTCACATACTTTCCTCAGTGGCAGATTTAGGCTCAGTGTACTAGATTATGAATTACTTAAGGATCATAATAACATCTGATCCATCTTTCTATCCCGAGTGATTGGTACAGTCAGTGTCTGACAAAGAACAGAATTTAAAAATTGGTTATTTGCATGAAGAATATAGTCATGTACACATGCAAGTAGTTGAATTTTGCTTTAAAAAAATGCTAATCACCAGTAATGGCCATGAAATGTTGCATATCTAGTATGTGCCTGGTGCCATGTTATCGTTTTGCAGGGATTATATGATTTTGTCTCCTCCACCAATGGAGGAGGGAGGCAATATTGCTATTTCCAGGTAAGGAAGCTGACATGGGAGAGGGTAGGCAACTTGGCCAAAAACTCAGAGCCAGTAAGTGGTGGAATGGGCTTTCGTTGTCAGTCCCTGGAGTCCAGAGACCGCATGCTTAATTAATATCTCAAACTGTCTTTAAAAGAGAGTTAAATAATCTACCTATCTATCTATCTATCTATCTATCTATCTATCTATCTATCTATAGATTTACTAATAACACACTCAGTCCATTCATTCACTCATTCAACGTTTTTGAACTCGTTTTTCATCCCAGGTATTAATATGAGGCACTGGGAATACAAAAAAGATACAGTCCTTCCTCAAGAATAATGTTTCTATTTTTGATGGACAACTCTCCAAATCAGGATATAACGTGAGAATTTTCACAGGTTTAGAGAAAATAAAAGGCACAGAGATAATTTTAGATATTGTTATTAAAGTTATATAATAAGATATATGCAGTAATTGAGGCCTGCCCACAATATACGAGGAGGACAGGAAAAGAACACTATGTACAGCTTGATGAGGAGGCAGAGGGGATGTATCATGGAAGACTTCCCGGAGACAGGGCTACTCTGTTTTAAGTTAACAGTTTCAAATCTCAAATGGTCATGTGCTTCTCATAAAGATCATACAGATTTAGTGAAAGTAAATCTTCTTCTAATAATCTTCCAGTACAGGGGTAGGCAATTCTATTCAATTCTGCTATATTTTAAAAGCAATCATAGACAATACATAAATGCATGGGTATGGTTATTTTTAATAAAACTTTATTTATATTAACAGGTCACAGGCTGGATTTGGTCCACAGTCTTTAGTTTGCTGACTCCTATTCTAGTATGAGAAATGATATCCCATGATACTACTGTTAATTTCGGCTTCCCCCAAATTCATGAATAACCACATGGCCAGCAGTACTTATTGGTGCACAAATCCTGGGAAATCAAATCATTTTTCTGATCCCAGCATGCAACTTGCCTAATTATGATTAACACCTCCCATCTTTATCTGAAAGAAAACATTCTGTGAAGGGACAGATGGTGTTGCTATGGAGTCTTCAACATCTTCAGCTGCAGATGTAGCTATGCGGGTTGCAGGCTGAAAATGATCAACTGACTGGTGGCTTCCCGGGAAAATATTTGAAAGATAGAAATATTCTGCAGATGGAAAATTCATAGCCATGCTTGATTTTCTCAAATGAGGAATACTTGTTAGCAAAAAGGGAAATCAAAGGCTCTAGTCCTTAAAAGCCAGGAAATCACTAAAACTAGAGAAAGCACAAGGTATTAAGAACAGACAGAGCAAAGTATACTTATAGCTCACACTGACCTTTTAACTCTAAAATGTGTGAAATTTGCTTTCAAACAGTAGACATTATCATGTGGTCAAACATATGACTCTGTATTTGTAAATGTCATTCTCTGGAGTATAACCTGCAACCACAGTTACAGAAAAGCGGCTATTTTCTCTGAGACCATGAAAATTCTCTCACTATTTGCTGATTTACATAGTTGTCCATCAAAAAGAAAATGTTTAAGAAAAGCCTAAGTTGTTTCTCAGTCAATCTGACAGTAAAATGCACATGATTTAACTCTGCATTGGTCCTTGCTTTAAACTGGTGAAAGTCTACAGAAATGGTTCTTTTCTTTTCTTGTCGATTTCGCAATTATATATTCAGCATACACTCCAGCAAAGAGAGGAGTTGTAGAGATGTAGAAATTAATAAAACCAAGTTAAAACTCATGAGGATCTCAGCATTAGCATTAGTTATTTTAAGCCATTACTAAACATGAATGATCTCCTGATTTTTAGACATGCATTAGAGATCTGTCGTAAACAGAAGATAGAGTGGAGGGAGGAAAACTCTGGAACATAACAGAAGAGTAGCAAGAAAGGACGGACCCAATTTGGACACTGAGACAGCAGGAGTCTGGGAAATAGCAGAAAAGGTTTCTAGAAAAAGACCCTTCAAAAAAGACACAGGGTGACAAAAATGATATAGAGGCTTTAGGCAACAAATAATCATGGGCCATTTAATTTTCCTAATGGTTTCTCTGCTCTAATAGGGAACACAGTGAGATGTGACTTGGCTTGGCTTATTTGGAGGAAGGAAAGTGAGTTCATAAAGACTGACTCTGAGCCCATCTCTAATACCTGTTTTTTTTTTTTTTTTCTTATCTATATCAGAAAGTATTTTCTTAGATACCAGGTGTTCAAGTCACTGTTAAGACAATTAAATAAGCATGTGATATGAGATGACCAAGTTGAGAAATGGGATTCTTTAGACAGAAAGATGAATCTTTGGAAGGAAAATTATGTAAGCCCTAAGACATTGTGAAAAACAATTTCACCGATAACATCAAAAAATACTTAGAAATATGTTTAACCAAAAAAGTAAAAGACTTGTACAATGAAAACTACAAAACACTGCTAAAAGAAATTAAAGAGCTAAATAAAAGGGAAAGTATCTTATGTTCATGGATTGCTGGACAATATTATGAAGACGGAAACACTCCCTACTGATCTACAGGTTAAATGCAATCTTGGAGAGCCAATCTTAAAAAATTCAAAAGGCAAAAAACCCCAAATAGTCAAAACAACCTTGAAAAAAAAAAAAAAAGAACAAATTTGTAGGCCTTACATTTCCTGGCTTCAAAATTAATTACAAAGATACAATAATGAAGGCAGTATGTTACTAACATAAAGGTAGCAATAAAGACAATAGAATAAAATTGAGGATTCAACAATAAATTGATACAGCAATGGTCAGTCGATTTGCAACGAGGCTACCAAACCATTCAGTGGGAGAAATAATAGTCTTTTCAACAAATGATGCTGGGACAACAGAATAGCTATATGGAAAAGAATAAATATGGTGCTCTACTTAACAACATACACAAAAATTAACTCAAAATGGATTGAAGATTTAAACATAAGAACTAAAACTGTAAAATCTTTGTAGGGAAGCATAGATGTAAATGTGCTTGTCATTGGATTAGGCAACGGGTTCTTGGATATGACACTAAAAACACAATCATTCAAAAAAAAAAAGTAAATAAATTGGACTTCATCAAAAATAAAAACATTTCAGGGCAAAAGGCACTGTCAAGAAAGTAAAAACTTCCTTGGAAATAAATTCTGCAAACCATGTATCTCTTCAATGTCTAGTGTCCAAAATATATACAATCTTCTTACAACTGAACAATAAAATGATAACCAATTAATAAGTGGACAAAAGATCTGAATCAACATTTCTTCAAAGAAGATATACAAATGGCCAATAAGCCCATGAAAGGATGCCTAACATCATTAGTGATTAGGGAAATGCATATGAAAATCACAATGAGAGATCATTTCACACTACTATGATGGCTGTAATGGAAACAGAAAATAAGTGTTGGTAAGGACATGGAGAAACTGGAAACCGCACATATTGTTGAAAGGAATGTAAAAGGGTGCAGCTACTGTGGAAAACACTTGGATTGCTTCCCCCAGTAAGGTAAACACAGAATTTCCACATGACCCAGCAATTTCTTTCCTAGGTACAGTGGTCCTCCCTTATCTGCAGGGGATACATTCAAAGATCCACAATGGACACTTGAAACCACCCACAGTACTGAATTTAGATATATAATATACATATATATTATATGCACATGTTTATATATATTATATGCATATATACACATATGCATAATTTTTTTTTGGTTACATATAGATATACACGTTTATATAACAGACACACACACACATATACATAGTTTTTCCTATACCTGCATACCTATGATAAAGTTAAATTTTTAAATTAGGCATAGTAACACATGAACAACAATAATGACAAAATACATTATATCATAATAAAAATCATGTAAACATGGTGCCCCTCTTTCAAAATTCTTTTTTGTTTTTGAGACAGACCCTCACTCTGTTGCCCAGGCTGGAATGCAGTGGCGTGATCTCAGCTCATTACAACTTTTGCCTCCCGACTTCAAGTCATTCTTGTGTCTCAGCCCCCCGAGTAGCTGAGATTACAGGTGTGCGCCACATACCTGGCTAATTTTTGTGTATTTAGTAGAGATAGGGTTTCTTCATGTTGGCCAGGCTGGTCTCAAACTCCTGGCCTCAAGTGATCTGCCTGCCTTGGCTTCCCAAAGTGCTGGGATTACAGGCAAGAGCCACTGCACCTGGCCTCAAAACGTCTTGTTGCACTACACTCACTTGCTTTTACACCTCAGCTGACTATGGGTAACTGAAATTACGGAAAGTACAACCATGGATTAAGGGGGACTACTATATATAACCAAGATAATTGAAAACATATATTTACACAAAAATGTGTACACAAATCTTCATTGTAGCATTGTTCATAATAGTCAAAAAGCAGGAACAACTCAAAAGTCCATCGACTGAAGAATGGATAGACAAGATGTGGTATACCCAAACGTAATAGTAATTCAACCACAAAAAGCAATCAAGTACAGATATAGGCTCCAATATGAACGAACCTTGAAGACCTTATGCTAAGGGAAAGAAGTCATATGCAGAAGGTCATGTACTATATAATTCCATTTGTATGAAATATCCAGACTAGACCCACAGAGATAGATGGCAGATTAGGGTTGCCAGGGGTTGTAGGGTGGGGAGGATGGAGAGTGACTGCTGATGGGTATGGGGTTTCTTTATGGGATGATGAAAATATTCTAGAATTAGAAGTGGTGATGGTTGTACAAAACAGTAAATATACTAAAAACCACTGAAGTGTACTATTCTCAAAGGTGAATTTTATGTTATATGTATTATATCTCAATTAAAAAAAGAATTGAGAGGTAGGTATAAGATGGGCCTGGGCAGGTGCTCAAATAGATCAAATCAGGGAAACTTATTCAAAGTGTGGGAAACAAGTGATTTAACAGCATCTTAAAGAAGAAACACATTTGAAAAACTTAGTATCTGCTATGGTTTGGATGTTTTTTTCCTCTAAACCTCATGTTGAAATGTGATCTCTACTGATGGAGGTGGGGCCTAATGAGAGGTGCTTGGGTCATGGGGTTGGATCCCTAATGAACAGATGAATGCCCTCCTCTGGGGATGAGTAACTTCTCACTCTGCTATTTTCCACAAGGGCTGGTTGTTAGAAAGAGCCTGGAATCTCTCCATCTTTCTTGCTCCATCTCTGACCATGTGATCTCCACACATGCTGGCTCCCCTTCGCCTTCTGGAAGCAGCCTGAGGCTCATACCTGATGCAGACGCTCTATCTTGAACATGTCAACCATCGGAATCATGAACCAAGGAAGCCTTTTTTCCTTTATAAATTACCCAGCCTTAGGTATTTATTTATATGGCAACACTAAATAGACTAACACCATACTCTTTAGGTGGAAGGAGCTGAAGATGAAGTTAGATTTGGGATGGTTTGAAAGCAATGATGAAAAGGGATTCTGAAAACAAATCTAACAATATTTTGGGCTGAAGACTGAAACAGAGGACAGCTGTGCCCTACTGTGTTACAGTCCATACTACTTTTATTGGTATTATTATCATTAATAATATTGTTGCTATCTCAGGGAGAAATAACAGATGTATCCTAGAATGACTACAGGAGGATGTTATTTTCAAATGAGCTGACCCTCGTTCTTACTATGGTAGGATATTCCTTCATTCACAGGGGCTCCAAATCCATTTGTACTTGTTTGTACAAGGTGGCAGGCAAAGAAAAGTCTTCTGTTTGGACTCGCCTCTAATAAAAGATAAATGAGTAATATAAGCATGATTGCTGTGGCTTATTTAGAAACAAACACACAGAATGTTAGATCCTTCGAGGGAAGGGATGACAAACATGAACCATGGTATCACCACATCCCCACTGTTGTACCTAGGACAGGCATTAGTAACTGGTAATTGCTCATTTTCTCACTGTGCTCAGACTCCGTTTCACATCTTCTCAACATAGCACTACAGGCAGACAGGACCGATTGATCTGAGTTGGTCACCAAGAGGAAACCACTTACACATTTGCCTTACAGGCTCTCACCTTGATGTTATCAGGGGAAAGAAAGAGGGAAATACAGTGCTAGAGAGAAATATGTGCTGTGTGTCTGTGGCATGAGTGGGGACGGGAGTTCTCGTTGATGCTCTGAATTTGAATGGCAGATCCTCAGAGGGGAAGACCTGCTTACAGATGTCCACGCTAGGGACAAAGACCTGAGCAGTGCATAACAGATGTCACCCTTCCTTAAGGTTAAACAAGCCAAATCAAATGCCCTGGTATGAGTGATCAGGTCAAGCAAATAGGAAAATAAACAAGAACCCCATTTTTTCAGGTCAGTTAGAAAAGGCTTTCTGGAGGACATGACCTTTTTGTCAGGCCTTAGAATAACAGGAGAAAACTGGTAGAAGTCATGGTAAAAGCAATATGTAAGAATGCACAGAACGGGAATGTCAGGAAATGGTAACTTCTGTGTCAGGGACGGCATGGAATGTATCAGCAAGTATTGATAGCAGGATCACTAGACCATGGGAGGTAGCTCTTAGAACCGGAAGTCATCGTAACCAGGTTTAGCTAACATATGTGAAAAAAACCAAGATCATGTATGCTTTCTTCCTTTGCCTTTATCCCTCCCTTTTCTTTTCCTACCCCACTTCCTTTTTTTCTTTCTTTTGTTCTTTCATTCAATGACTGTTGAATTTTCACCATGTGCCAAGTACTGTTCTAGGCATTAAAGATACACCCCCTGCCCCCCAAAACCCTGCTCTGTTCCCATGAATACACACATCCAAGGAGACAGGCAAAGAATAACATACTGGATGGTGACATTGTGAGAGTGAGAATATGGATGATCATGGAGAGGATTCGGGGGGAAAGAGTCTGTGTATTTGAGTGTGTAGGGAAGGGTTGTGAGGAGATAGACGAAAGCTGAAAAAGTAAATAATATGTTCAGTGGGAATAAGTCCTAGGAACAAAATAAAATGGCATTTGTTGGGAATGGCATAGAAAAGATGTTCTGAAATTGTGGCAATTTTGGCAGAGACCTGGATAAAGTGACGGATGAGACAGGTGGATATCTCAGCTAAAATACCACAGGTAGCAAGAACAACAAGTGCAAAGGCCTTGAGGTCAGAGATGATTGTGTTAGAGGGGCAAGGGCTAAAGAGCTGACAGGGCGAGTGTGGCAACAAGGTCAGAAAAGATATGGGGGAGGATCCTGTTTAGTATTTAGGAATGAATATGTTTAAGAATACTGGAAGACTGAGACAGCCAGGTGGTAAAGAAACATGTACACTAAATAAGATGCCTCTTTTCAAAAATGAAAGCCAACAAGATGACCTACAAAGGCAGAAAAACAAAGTGACAATTCCAGTGCCATCTTTGTGAAGTATGCTTATTCCTATGCCCTTCATTATCTCCTTTAAAAAGCATTATGCCTCCAATTCTTAAATTTCTAGTACCTAATAAATGACTTTCTCTTGTGCACAGAAGAACCATTCTCAACCAGGTCCTTTGTTTGAGCCTTAGCTCGAAGGTAATTATGGGACCAGAGAGTAGGCTCAGAGAGTGGGAATATAATAATGATGTTTTATCTGAAACTCCTCCACAACTGAAGCTACTTGTCTGCACAAGCAAATGAATAAAATTGAGTCATAAACCTCCCTTCACTGACTTCAGAAGCCAGAGTGCTTGGTGATGTATCTGTGGACCAAGGGATCTGAGTATAAATCAATGGTCATAAAGTTAGCTCTTACCAGCTGCACCGGCAGGCCCCAGGCTCACACAGGCAGCAATGGCTGCAGTAAGAATGGGTAAGCAGGGGCACAAGACCATCCCACAGGTTATCGCAGAAGTGTTGTGAAACACTCAGCTCATCTAGACAGCATCTCTTCCCTTTCTGCTTATGAATAGAAAGCCCTTCTCATAGAATGCCCATTTCCTCCACTTCTGCACAACCAATGTTCCTTAAAGATCAGACCAAATCCCATTTCCTACCCCAATGCCCTGCCCATTTACTCATATAAGAAATACAACTTATCTACAATTCCCATAACCTCTGTGTCACTTGTAACCTTGTGAAGTGGTTATCAGAGGTAGCGGTGTGATTAAGAGCTATAAAATGGTTTCTTGGTTTTAAATCCTGGATCTACTTCTTTCTACCCCTGTGTATCAGCTTTCATGTCAGTTTTCTGCATATCAGTTTTTCCCTTTGTGAAACTGGCATAAGAATGGTAGAAACCTCATGGCAGTTTACATGAAAACAGGATGGGTTTATGTATGCAAAGCATTTGACCTATAGAATAGTTCAATACTCTCAGTTATTATTTTTATGTTGATAAGGGTTATTTGCATTCAGTTTTCACTTTTCTATGAAATGGTAAATTTCCTGATGGCAGTGACTACTTCTTGATTCATAGCTGAAGCAGATTTATTTAGTAGAAAGGGTTTGGGTACCATGGTTAGACAGCCATGAAGTAGAATTTCAGTTTGACTGCTTATTGACTCTGTGAGTTTAGGCAATGGCACAGAACGCCAAGAGTCTGAGAAGCTATTAATGCACATTCAGCAGTTGAATGCTGAAGATCATGTAACCAAAGCAAAACTAATGCCACAATTAATAGCAAATGCCATGAATGTGGCCTAGTGCAACAAGGTAGTGAAATGCATTAGACTAAATGACACATATTTCTACCTAGCATGTTTTATTTCTAGCCCATTTACTAGAGTACATACCTAATGAACATTAATTCCTTCTAGTGCTCCATCCTCACTTTGCACTGGTGCCAAGCTAAGTCCATGTCTTGCATCTAGCAGGTGCTTGACAAATGTGTGTTTGATGGAAGACATAGATACTTGCAGCGAAGTATGTTCAACAGTAGAATAATATTTTAAACAGGTTTATACAATCCCGGCCTATAAAGTACCACCATGTTCACATCTAGGCTGACAAAGTAAGCTCACCCTGCTTTGCTGATAGAAATACTCTACATCTTGTTTTACAGAAAAATCCCAAGGAACAGATGTTTTCCCTCAGTACCAATCTGTGATCAAAGATGATATCATACCTTGGGCAAGGTAATATCATATTTAAATGCTTACAGAATGTTAAACAGTCCTAAAATATTGAATATAATTCCCAGATTTAAGTGGACTTTTTTTTTTTCATTTTTGGACTTTGCATAACTGAATATTGTGTTTTGATATAGGGAAGGGAATGAGGTGGTGGGAGGGGAGGCATAATCCAAGCAGTGTGCTGTCTGAACTGGCAAGTAGTCTAAATTGACAGAACCTTAAGGAGCTCAAGGCTGAATCAAATTTGAAAGTGTTGTGATATTTACCCGGAGACAGGGTATTTTAGAACATTATTTAATGTTCTCAAGGATGCTCTGTGCAGTCATCTCTTCCTGTGGGATCAGAGAACGGCCCTGTGCTTCCAGAGCTCTCCTTTTCTTTTTGTGGACTCCTTTTATTCCTCCTAGCTCAAAGGCAACCATCACCAGTGACTGTACATTAGTATGGTCCAGTGCCTGTCACTTGATTCAGCACTCTGCACACACTGCCTCACTTAATCCACCCATATCAGTGTTATAAGGATGCTCTTATCTTCTGAATTTGACAAATAAAAAAAAAAATCCACGGAAAGGAAAAGTGACTTGGCCAAGATCACGTGTCCAGCAAGTGGCTGAGGCAGCTGTGTTTAGAATCAAGACCAAAGCTCTTAAACTATGACTTAAGTATCAATATGCAATTTCCTCCAAGATTATGGTCTTTAACCCCATATGCTCCTGTCTCTCAGCAAATTTTTCTTTTGGATGTTTTCAATTTGTATGAACCCATTTGTATTCAATTTGGTACTTTTGCTGACCCAAACTTAATCTATCTAAATGGCAACCAGCTCAAAAAGCATGAGGTGCCACATTGAACTCACCATATTTCATACTTTTCCGATTAACTCTTCTCCTTCCAAGGTTGGTAAGGGGATATTCGACTTCTATTCTACAAAGGTGAATGTATTCATCTTGCCAGTGAAAGAGTCAGTTATTGGGGTGGGGTGGATTGCTAAGTCCATCTGGGCCACTAATACTTGAAAAGAGGATTCCTGGTGGTTTCTGGGAAAGAAGGATTCTCACTCTTTAGTGACTCAGGCTACGTGTCTACCATTGGACATAAATAAAGAAGTAGTTAGAAACAGCTGCTACTGATAGCACCTTATAATACTGCAGGGAACCAGCCCAATGCTATGGGTGACAGGCCCAAAGCCCGGAAAGAATCTGAGTCCATGATGACACTGTGTGCTACCAAATCAATGAAACCTGGAGTTTGACTTGCCTCAAGATCATCTGTCAAGTGACCTAATATATTTCCTTCTTGTTCAAGCCTGTTTAAGTCTACAGATTTGATACCTGCAGCCAAAACTATAGTAACTGATACAGATGCTAGTTGTCTTCTAGTTACACAAGCCTCAGTCCTTGAAACTGATTTTCAGTCTTCCCAATCTTTTATTTATATAAAAATCATATAATCATTGCTTCTATCTTTTGGTATAGCAATCTCCTCCTTATAAAACATCTCTGGAATAGTTACTCTCAACCAGGGTGATTTTGTCCCCTAATGAATATGTGGCAAAGTTAGGAGAAAGTTTTGGTTGTCACAACAGAGGGGGCAAGGGTGCTATGAAAATCTAGTGGGTAACAGGCTATGAATGCTGCTAAACACCCCACAATATGCAGGATAGTCCCCACAAAAGTGAGAAATCTGGCCCCAAATGTATTATCATAGTTCTGAGGCTGAGAAACTTATTCTGGAAGGATGAACAATACACTAGCAATTGCCTCTGTAGTGGCTAAATGGGCATCTGAAGCAGAAGGGTGCCACAAACAAATACAACTACTTTACAATAAGTTAATTAAACATGAAATATTTATACAGATGGAAATTATTTTCAATAAAAGAATTGTAACACAGTTCAATTTTTCTTATTTGAAATCCAGTGTATTCCTTATTGACAATGCCTTACTATATCTAGTTGCCTTTCCTGAAATTACGTCAAGGACCTCCTACCGATTTTACCTCTCAGCTCCCTCTCCACCAAAACTTTTACTTATCCCATGCTATTTCTTTGCTTAAATACTTATGATAGCTGCTAGGGTTCACTGTAACAAGTCAAGATACAACTTTTCCTGCGCTTCAAATTTTAGCTCCATTCTGGTCTAATCCATGTAACTCCTACCTGACAAGATCATATTTCATACATTTTCAAGGTCTACACAAAATTTCATTTATTCCATAAAGCTTTCTCTAATTATCTTGACCCATTGTGATATCATTTTTTTTTCCTTCTATAGCATGAGGGTCACAGAATTCAATGAGATAAAACAATCTGAAAGTTATCTAGCACTATGATTTCTTTCTTGGGTACACAAAGGAGGTTAAATAAGTATATTCTCTATTGTTCTTCCATTGTCCATAGAATCTACCATGGTAGTAGTTCACTGGTGTTCAAAATACTCACTAATAAAATACACACAATGTGCACACATCTACATACCTGCTGGCCCTCACACTAAGAAGGCAAATTTAACTTCATGAGAGACAGAGAGAAACAAGTCAGAAGAGTAGAAGAAAGAAAGTGACCTCCAACATTTGTAGATATAATATCCAACAGATAATTTCTTCATAATTCTTCAGAGAATGATACCATCTAAGCCTGAATTTTCCAAAAGTGTCTCATGGGATACTAACACACATTCCAGAATACAGTGTTCCATGGTCAACTTAATTTGGCAAATGAGTTAAATAAAAGTAGATGTGTTTCTTTATTGCAGAGCATCTCAGAAGACAGTCACATTAATATCCAAGGCAGAGATAGAGTGTGCTTTGTTTTCCAAGTGTGTGTCCCTCAGACATTTTTGAGGGACATTTATTCTTGATAGTTTTAGAAATGCTGATCTAGCCTAATGCTGTCATTTTTCAAATGAAGAAACTGACAACCACTTGACACACTGGGTAATTTGTCATAAAACTTGGAGCTAAAATCAGATTTGCTGCTGTGGAATCCTTCTCTACTCCATTTATTTTGTGTTCTCAACATTCTTTGAATGTTCCCAGTACTGGGCTTCCTGCAGACATGTCCATACTTCCATTTCCAAATCACATGTGACAAGCTGGGCACCTGTGGTTCCCATTTGCTAGATCAGGGGTCCCCAACCCCCTGGGCCCAAGACGGTACAGGGAACCAGGCCGCACAGCAGGAGGTGAGTGGCAGGCGAGTGAGCATTACTGCCTGAGCTCTACCTCCTGTCAGATGAGCAGTGGCATTAGATTCTCATAGGAGCAAGAACCCCTATTGTGAACTGCGCATGCAAAGGATCTAGGCTGTGTGCTCCTTATGAGAGTCTAGTGCCTGATGGTCTGAGGTAGAAAAGTTTCATCCTGAAACCATCCCCCAACCACCCCCTCATCCTCCAACCCCCACTTCCGCCCATGAAAAAAACTGTCTTCCACAAAACTGGTCCCTAGTGTCAAAAAGGTTAGGTTCTGCTGTGCTAGATGACAAAACTGAGCCCTTAAGAGGCTTAGAATCTTGTTCACAGCCATGGAAACAGTGGCAGTGCTGGGATTAGAAACCTGAGACTCCAGACTTCATGCCAATCCACTGTTAATGATAAACTTCTCTTTCCTTTCACTGTATTGAAAAAAAATTACTTTTTCACAAGTCTGGTTGTGGGTGGTATAACTACTGCCTCTCCATATTAAGTCAAAATACATAGAAGTCTTATTACAAGGTAACTAATGGGACAAACACACAAACAAAAAAACTCACTGCCTAGAAGAATAAAGAGATATTAAAGCAAGAAAGGATTTGAAAAACTGTCTGGTCCAACCTCTTCATCAAACAGTCAAAGAAACTGACATGCTGAAAGGAAATAAAACACCCAACCCAGAGACTCAGCCAGCATTTGAAGGGTCACCCAGTCAGAAGAATGCTTGGACTCCTCCACAAACTAGCTATGGAAACTTAGCCAAGTCAATTCATCTTGCTAAGACGATGTTTTCTTTTCTGATGAATGATGTTATTAACATTCAGTTTCAAGTGCTCGTTAAGATAAAGGGAGACAATATATGAGAAAGTTAACATGGTCAATGATAACACTAGTAATTACTATTATTATTACCACTATTTGTGGACATACCTTTGAGTGTATGTTAAAGCTTACGATGCGAAATCATCATCACTGTTACCTCTTGCCAAAACAACTCGATGCACATATTTATGAGAAAAATCTTGTCCTTGTCTAGTATGAGGTTTCTCGTTTTGTTTGTTTTGTTTTAATTGGCCTTCTAAAAACAACCTACCTTCCTTCAAACTTCTTGGCCAAAGGTAATACCACCCTTACTTCTACTTTTGTTCTACTAGTCTGTTTGCTGCTGCCAACACATTAACATTGTATTTATTTCAAATTTGGTGGAAAACTCAGTGTCTTCAAGCACCAAACAATAGAGCATAGTGATGCCTAAGATTGATAAGAGTATACACATTGACCTGAAGACCCTTAAATTCAACATTCTGAAGACATGGGATGGCAAACACTGCATGAGAGGCCTCAGGTAGGGGCTGAACCTGAGATCCTAGGTAATGCAAAAGAAGTCTTCTTAATTTCTTGCTCTTGATAAATGCCCCCTTCTTTTCTCTTCATCCTTTGCTAGATTCTCCCTCCAGTCCCTAGAAAACCCTTACTACAATATTGTCCTGTCCCCAGTCTATAGTGGGTAGTCATAATTCAGAAAGTATCTACTTTTAGTCCTGGGGAATGAAGAAAGTACCTCCCCTGATCATCCATAGCCTATCTTGTGCTCTAGAACCTTCTGGACCCCTTACTCTGCATTGGCTGGAAGGATCAGACTGAGAAATATGGATTGGAGAAAGAGCACTACTCCCATCCAGATGTTCCAAATTTGCAAGGAAAGAAATGACTAGAAACTGAACCTATACTACCTGGAGGAGTTCTTCTGAGCCTGGGTTGCTGCCCAGGCTAAGCTTAAGGCCTGGGAAATTTATAACATTGACGAAAATAAATTCTGACAACCTAGTACTTCTCCAGTGATCACTTTGCAATATTATTCACACGACATGATTCAGCAAGGCATTTCTGATCAGCCAACATATCCCATGTGCTACCCTATGGCCAGGGTGGTAGGTAGCACATAGGGAGTGGGCTAGGAGTTGGGGCTTATGGCTGAGTGGCAATTCTTACATAATTTGGCAAAGTAACATATTTCAGATTTTCTGACTCGGCGGTTTTCAAATTTCACAATCTGGCAGTTCTCAAATAATCCTCTTATTTAATTGAGAGGTAACCTTGTTACCACATAGGTTGAGTGATCCACCAAAGTTCCCACAGGAAATTACTCACAGGACTGAGCATTAGAAGGCAAGCTATTTAGCTAGCTCTTTATCACATGATATTCAAAATTTCCCAACTAGGGAAAGGAAGAATAATGACGCAACTTGTTTTTTGCCTATCTTTGATATTCTTGCTAATATCACCTAGACTAAGGGATATTGCTTACACTGGATATCCAACTCCTTGTTAACTTGAAATTGTGGTCCTGTTCCTCACTTCTACGTACAAACACATCTCGCTTTTCAGAGAAGAGATTTAATTCAGAAAATGCCTCTTCACTGGAATACACCCAACTGAGCTCTCTGAGCTACTTCCTGAAGAGATGCTGTTAATCTCCTAAATCCTTTAATCACAAAACTGCAGTGGAAGCTGAGCCAGTCCACTCTTTGGACTAACTCCATAGGGTCTACCAGAGTTTATGAAAAAGTTTCCCTACAATCATAGGAGAATAACCTCTTCACTGGCCACTTATTTAACCTTTATCCTAAAAGGACAGCCATAAATGTGGTTTCTGAAACTGCAGGCTTGGAGGATCAAAGGCTATTTCTCAGTCCCTTTGGATGAAGAGGTGAAGATATCATCATAAGGATCACCTGAGCACTTTGTGTCTGGCACTTAGCCCAGCCCCTTAAATTTATTTTCCCATTAAATCCTCACATCAAACCCATGTCTGGCATTACTACTATCTCTATCTTGCAGAGCAGACACTGTGGCTTAATAAGAATTAGTGACTTGCCCAAGGTAAAGATGCCCAAAGTGGATTAGACCCACAACAGTCAAGCTCAGAGTACCTGCCCTCCATAATAGCACCATATTGCCTAAGGTCTCCAGACTAGTATACTTCGAGAGTCCTGCCTTACTACCAGGAAAGGGACCTGAAGTCACATGACGCTGAAAACTGAGTAGCACTTAGCAAGCACCTGTTAGATGAACAAACGGATTCCTTGAACCCTTTCTTTACCTAGATCAGTGGTTATAAACGAGGGAGGCATATCCGGCAGACTTTGTTTTAACTGTCATGACTAGCGTATATGGGGGGTACTACTGGCACATACTGAGTAGAAACCAGTGATTCCTACAGTGCACAGGACAGCTCCCATAATAAAGAACCTTTCAGCCTAAAATGTCCAAAGTGCTGAGGTTGAGAAACACTGGTTTACACGAAACCAGCCAGGCTATTATACCTACAGATCATAAAGCAGCTTCCGCCTTGAGAAGTTTCTTAGAATCAGGATCTTCCTTGGTTTCTAGACCTGATCTCGCCCTCATGCAGATTTCTGTGTTTTTGTTATATCTTAGAGGCCTGCCTTTGTTTATCTGAATTCACATACATAGATTACATGGTCTGGAGGTTCTGATCTCAAAAGACTATGAAGGAGTGTCTGGCTCTTCTGATTTGGAATTGCTCTTCAGTTACCCCTGATTTGCTGTGATACTCTAGACAATTCTTTATTTTGAGCCAGCGTGTTGCAAGGCAGCAAAGCAGAACCTAAGGATATGATTATTGCTAAGGGGAGGCAGCAAAGAATAGAGATTGAGGCTTTCTCTGAAGTCACACTTCTTAAGTGGGAATGCTGGTTGTGCAGCTCATAAGCTTCAAGACAAGTTACTCCATCTCTCTGAGGTTCACTTTCTTGTTTTCTTACCTATAATATCGGAATAATAATAGTACCTACTTCATTGAGTTACTGGGAGCATTACATGAATATGTGTAATGCATATGACTAGCAGTATATGAAAGAGGGCTTATTTTTTCCCAGAAAGCTGGTTGCACTTCTGGTTCCAGAACACCAGACTGCACTCATAAAATGTAGATAAATCATTCTGATAAATTCTTGCATTTAGATGTAGAATTCAAAGGTGACCCTGTTTAATATATCCAATGCAAACTAAACTACCTTGAAGGGCACAACAGTTCTTATAAATAACTGAAATGGTTGGATTAAGACAAAAAAGAGTGGTGGGGTTTTAGAAATCTGGAAAATAGTATGCTTTGTCCAAATAATTTTTTTAAAGTTAACACTCTATTCTTCCTCCAGAAAAACCCACAGACTCACCTTTCCAATTGCAACTGTTGTCTTACTTTTTGTAAACTCCTCTCCACTGTTTCAATAACTCGTCTTCCTTTTTCCCCTAACTTTGCCAATTAATAATAACCTGTCTACTGTTTTGATCAATTCATCTTGAAATACACTTTATGTTTTTAGGTTCACTAGCCTTAGAAACATTTGGCATTTCAAGAAAGTCAAATGTTTGCACTGACTTTAAATTTAACCAGTATATAATGAACATTCAACACATGCCTAGCACAATGCTAGTCATTTTTCAAGGAATAAAATACCAAGTTTTATGGCATTATTTTAGCCCTGGGAAATAGTATAATGTTGTGGGGAAAAAAAAAAAAAGACTTTGGAGACCAATCTCAATGTCTGGTTCCTGTATTTGCCAACGCTATGACATTTGTTGAGTTACTTAGCATCTCTAAAGATTCATTGCATCATATGTAAAATGTGCAAGTCATGATTTTTACTTTATAGGATTTCTATAAAGTGGAAGATTAAATAGCATATGCAAAGTTAGCACAATTCCTGACACACTTTAGGGTCTCCATAAATGTTAGGTTTCTTTTCCCTTCTCTTCTTATGATGCACTCCTTCACTACTATCCATTCATGCTAAAAACTTAGTTTATGACCCAGACAAGACTAATACACATGTGTTTAAAAATAATCCCAAAAAGAATCATCCTTTATTCTTCCCTTTCTTTCATTTTCCTTGTTCCCAGTGGTTCTGTCAGCAGCTCCTGTCAACTGTACCTCTAAAATATTTCTCAAATCTCTCAATTCTCCACCTTTTCTGCCACCATCCCACTGGGAATTACCATTGTCTCTCACCTTAACCACCGGAGGAGCTCCCTCCCTGATCTCTTTGTTCCTACTCTTGCTACTCTAAGGCACATTTGTTTTGCACATCAGCCACAATCAACTTTGTAAGATCTATATTCTTCCTCTGCCAGACTTTCTAGCTGATTTACGGCAAAACTCCAGCCCTCCAACATAACCTACACGGCCTTGCTCAACTTGTACAGCTCTTCCATTGTGTTACTACTCATCCAATTGCATCAGCTTTTTTTTCTGCTCTTTGAGCATAGACAGCAAGTGCTTTGCTTTAGAATCTTTGCATTCACATTCCTTCGGCCTGAAATTCTCCTCACTACTCTTGCCATGGCTAGCTTCTGTGGGTCTCAGAGATATCTGTCGTAAGAACAATAGATTAGGTTCTCCTTATGTCACACTTTGTCTTCTCCATAGGTCTTAACAAAATGGATACTTGCTTGTTTCTTGTTGTTTATCTTCTCCACTAGATTATTAACTCCATGGAAGTGGGAACATGTTTGCATTTTTTAAAATTTTATCTCTAGCCCACAGCTCCCTGGCCAGCACTCAGGGGATGCCCAATACATCCTCGTGGGAAAAGTGATCAATTGCCTACTATTAAAATCAATCAGGATGACCATGCTGATGGCAAGGCAATTGGGTAAAAAGCACACTTCTGCATTTCTGCTTCTATCATGGAGAACGTGGCTCATTAGGATTTCATCAACACTTTGGTATGTGCTGAGACAAAGCAGCAAACTATGCAAAATAAGAATCAATACATACTTGTTAAATTAATGACAAGTTTAAGGTCTACCAAGTCTCAGAAGCATTTAAGGCCCAGGATTCTCATGTAAATATTCAGGGAGGAACAGGTGTTAAATATCTATTTAAATTATGCAGCTTAGCTAAGGTTGCACATACAAAAGGGAAGACATTTCTTCTTTTTTCTCTAGCCTTGTTAGTTCCCAGCATTGCCATAGATAAAAGTATGGAGAAAATAAAATAAAACAAAAACTGAATGTCAATTCCTTGCCCCAGAGAGTAATTTTACTTCCCTCTAAATGACTAGCTATTAAACACACAGAAAAATCCTAAATAAAATAAGCGACAAAAAATAATAGCTTCCTATCACTTTGGTACCTAGGGGAGCTAGGAACCATGGTAAGTGCTTTACCTACAATATTTCTATCTTATTATAGCCATAATGAGTTTGAAACAATTAGACAATATAACATCATGCTCAAAAATACAGACTTTAGAGTCAAGGCCGTTAGAGTTAGAAGTCTTAACTACTATTACAACTTTGGATAACTCAAAAACTTCTCAGAACCTGTTCCTTTCACTAAAGATGAACTTGATAATTGTTTATATTTTAAAGGGTGGCATATGTGAAAGAGAAAGTGTATTCACTTAGTGTTCTGCATGATGCCTATAAGGTTTTTGATTCAATGAACTCATATTCACATGTTATAACTGAGTAAAATGAAGCTTAGACAGGTTCAACAATTTGTTTCATGCCCATCTGGTTCCAAAGACCATGGTTTTTCCAACATATCCTGTTGCCCTTCAGATAAAGACTATGCTTTAAAACCTATCAAGATTGATAAAAGTAGAACTACCACTCAATCCAGCAATCCCACTACTGGGTATCCTCTCAAAGGAAAATAAATCATTATATGAAAAAGATAGATGCACAAGCATGTTTATAGCAACACAATTCGCAATTGGAAAAATACAGAAACTACCTAAGTGCCCATCAATTAACAAGTGGATAAAGAAAATGTGGTATATATACACCATGGAATACTACTCAGCCATAAAAATGAACGAAATAATGTCTTTTGCTGCAACTTGGATGGAGCTGGAGGCCATTATTCTAAGTGAAGTAATTTAGGAATGGAAAATAAAATATCATATGTCCTCACTTATAAGTGGGAGCTAAGCTATGAGGATACAAAGGCATGAGAATGATATAATGGACTTTTGGGACTCGGGGGGAAGGATGGGAGGGGGTGAGGGATAAAAGACTACATATTGGGTACGGTGGATACTTCTCAGGTGACGGGTGCACCAAAATCTCAGAAACCACCACTAAAAAACTTATTCATGTAACCCCAAACCACCTGTACTCCCCAGACTATTGAAATAAGAATAAAAATTATATATATTATATATAATATATATAAATTATGTATATATAATATATATATAATTTGTGTGTGTGTGTGTGTGTCAATCAGAGTTGGACATCATGTAAAGAGGGAGACCGAAGTGTGCCCAGTCCAGACACATCCCTTCTTTCCCTTTGTGTACTGGGAAGGACCACTCAATACACAAAGATTAGACATAGATATCAGCAAAGTAAGTGTTTTTTTTTTTTGCCATGATTTCATAAGGACCCCAGGGCACCTTCTGTCAGAGTCTCCCCAAAGGCTCTGACAAAGTGCTCAAAATACTGTTTTGATTTTTGAATCCCTTTCGTGCTTAGCCACAATGCACATATCCCTTGAGTAAAATATATAAAACTGTTAGCTGGTATCTACACCCCTGATTTAAATTAAATTCTAACTAGGAATGGCCTGAAAAGGAATTAATAATGGAACAGAGCAATTTTGAAAAGATGAAGGGACAGTGTGAAACTTGCAATATTGAGGTAGGGCAAGATATCACAGGAGAGGGTATGCCTCTTTTCTCTAGCTCCTCTTCTCTTCCTTAACTCTTTCTATTTCTACAATAATCATTTAGCATCTACTCTGGGCCGTAAAATGTATTCAAACACTTAACACAATCCTAGATAAGCAGAAAGAGCTCAGAGAGGTTTTTTAAAGTGTTACATACCAAGCAAAACAGGTGAGAAGAAATGAAGGTGTCTTAATTAGCATTAAGTCCAAAAAAATTAAGTCCACAAATTTGCTAAATACCTACTCTGTATAAGACATTGAGAGCAGAGCAATTATAGAGCTCTGGGAGCAGAGACAATGGGGTTGTGATGGCTGCAAACTCACCGGCTGCATCTCCAGTCAATAATGACAGAGAAGTCGCCAGGTATAGAGAGAGAAAAAAAATCATTCTTGACTTACATTTTCAAATTCTCCAGGATAACAGAGTCATCAAAGAAAGGTATCAAAAACAAGCAACAAACAGAAAATCCGAAAACATTTAACTCTAAATTCCGGGTTAGTTCCATTAGAAACAACATCCTTTCATTGAAGTTTTCTTCAAATACATGGTTTCCCTCCTTAAAAATGTAAAGTGAATTGCTCCAGATGACATTACCATAACATCCAGTGGAAGCACCTTCAGCCAACCACTTAGTTTATCCTTAGCCAATGGTATCTTTTTCCAAATATATGATTCTAGAGACCCTGGGGGCTCCGAGAAAGCCAAGAAGGATTTATCACTAACCAACATGCCTTCTGAAAGCTCCACCAGAACCACCAGAACAGGCCCACCGAAATCTGACTGCAAGGAAAAGATATCTCTTGTTTAGTTAACCATTACAGGAAGAAAAGTCAGTGTGTCTCTCCAGGCACAGAGCTGTGAGAAGGCAGAACAAGGGAAAGCAGAAGTATCTAGCCACTACTGCATCTTTATTTTTCTTCCCATTCACTTGTGTATCCTGGGTGAATACCAACATTTTCTTCCTTCCATCATGTGTCAAATACCTTGTATACAATGGGATGGGACTAGGTAAGGCAGCACATCTAACAGTTTTACTGTGAAAGTCAATGAATCACAGTGCACATTTAGGAGGATGTTAAAAATGTGGTTTCAAACGGGCATGAAAATAAAATTGATGTAGAATTCCAACATAAGGCATCAGATAAAATATGATGATTTGCTAGAGGAAATGTCAAAGAACACCCTCACTGGTTTCAAGAAGATATAAGGGTCAAGGGAATGGAGGAAAGGGGACCTGTGAATATATATATAGTGAGAACAGGCTTCAGTGAATCCAATCGGATATCTTAACATGTGTTCTCTATGCACAAAGTCATCATAGAATGCAGAAGGTATTAGAGGCAGGAGAGGGCCCCTGCTTCAGAGAGAGACTAGACTCTCAGAGTTTGTCAAGTAAAAGATGGATGATCATTTTGCACAACACATAGGTGGGCCAAGGGGGAGAGAGCGCTGTCCTGGAGACATCTGAAGTCCTCCCCAAGGAGACTTCCGGGAGACAAGAAATTTCCTCATGGAATAGAGTAACGGGGGAAACAGCCTGTTGGTGAACAGAATGCTTCACTGGCTTTTCCCATAGGTGCTGTAGGAGATGTTTTGCAGTTTCAGGACCAGAAATCTCCAAAGAACCCAGAAAATGCTTCACGAGGGAGGAAGTCAGCTTAAATATTTACCAGTCCCAGGGGGCACAAAGTCACTGAGCCAAGCAAGAACTGCCTCATCCTCCATTACTACTATCCTGGTAGGGTCTAGGACTATGGAAAGCAGCTCGCACATCAGAAGATGATGAGGGGGGCACAGACAGCCAAAGGCAGACAGCCACCAAGTCAAGGCTGTATCTGAGAAAAAGAAACAAATGCTTAACTTTGAATGAGGTTTGAAACATTGGTAAGCATTTTAGATGAAATGTTTAAAATGTTGGAACTGAGACTGTTTTGTCTCTTAATAAGCCACCAGAGTTTTTACTACCTTTCAGTGAAAAGAAAATACCCTAGGAAGTGTCCACGTTTTTGTGTGGGAGGAAGAAGAAAAGATTCCTTCCACATATCCCTTGCCAAAAAATAAGCAAACAAACAAACAAAAACCTCAAAACTCAAAGGAACAGTGATGACAAAAATAAAGCTGAATTTTAATTGTATTATGAGTTGCGATTCTTTAATATATTAATGACATGGCCAAATAAATACGATGGTGACTAAGTCCTATAACAGGAATTTTGCCTGCAAAGAATTCACAATGGGGGCTGCCCTGGCATAATCTGTTTTTCAAAGCAGATTAATACCAAGAAAATATACGCTTTGGGGTAGTTCACACCTGGCTTTGAATTCCAGCTGTTCCACACACTAACTAGAGACCAATGCCTAACTACTTAGCATCTCAGTTTTCACCTGTAAAAGGAGATAATATAAATGACCTTAAAAGAATGTCAGGAGGATTTTTAAAAGGCATATAAAACACATAGTATCCTTCTTGACCCATAAGATCTCAAAAAGTAGTGGGAGAACATCACCAACAAGATGCTGATATGGCTAGTACCCTGACAAATGAATATTGCCATTAAATATCCCCATTATAAAAGTTACAACAAAAGACTATTTAACAGAAAGAACCAATAATCCCTAAATTACTTATGTCTCATACTCATCTTTCTAAGTCTTTAAAAAAATTATCCCTCAACTCACTGCAGTATTTTTATTTCTTGAACAATAAGTACCATATAATACAGTATTTAATCACCTCATTTCTTATGCTTTAATTGCCTTATTGTGCAAAGGCTTATTTCCCAAATTATACTGTAATGGCTCATCAAAGACAGGACAGGCAATAACATTTTGGAATATTTACTAGAATGTTTTAGACTGTCAACAAATATAGACAGAATTGAACAGAAATGACTTAAATTTTAAAATTCATTATTGTGTAAAAATACAGACTATCCTTGCTCTCTAAGCACAAACATTAACATGGCCGTCTCTACAATGTTGTCTTCAACAGGAAAACACTCTCATGGTTAAAGCAGAAAGACTTCCAGATACATGCAAAGTATCCTCTAACTGACAAAGAACTTCCTTTGGCCTTGAAGTGGGTCCCACACATTACAAAGACAGGTAGGTAGAGAACAAACTTCCTCACACAATTCTTCAAGTTGAGTTTCAACATGGAATCTCATTGAGTCTGCCAATGGCATTTTGAAAAGAATTTCATTAAACGTTGCTAACATGTCATAAGCTCCCTTAAATGGAAGGGTAATGGCTCATAACATTTGTAAGCTTTTTAATTTCATGGAATATGAGCAGCATAATCAGGACCTCTTAAAGTCAATCAACTGTGCCAAGTGGGGCTACCTACCTTTGCTTTGTTTCTATTTTGCTTGTGGGTATACCCCATGAACCAAGAAGCAGAGAGCCCTGGTATCATTCTTTAAGGCTAACATTGGTGTGTGATATTCTGAAAAAATCTCTGACAAAACCATCACAGCTGCATTTGCATGTGTGGGTTGAACAAGAACCTCTTGGGAAATGGCTTTTGGCTTCTGGAAAAGAGAGATTTTTATTTTAATTGGCTTCAGCTCAGAAGGTACAATTTTGGCAGAATTCAAAATGAGTCAACTGAGCATTGCAACTGGAATTAATAAATGGAGATGAATATATGGAATCTTATTTATATTTTTAACAACATAGGAGTCTCCAAACTACCAATCCGTTGATACCTATCTCAGGGTTTTCTTCTATTATGAAGCCTCTAGTAATAATAGTGGTCATTTATAGTGAGTTAAGTGGCAGACTCTGTTGCAGGCACCCTGTATATGTTTAATTTAACAACTCTACGATACTATTAGTTACCCACATTAGGGATAGAGAAACTGAAGTACTAAGATGTCAAGTAATATGCCTCCTGTTACAAAGCTAGTGAGAAGCAAAGCCAAGCTTCACATGCGGTTTTGTCTGACTTTAAATTACACGTACTTTGCTACTATGCTATATTGCCCTCACAAGCACTTTGATGCAAGTCTTCCCATGGGAAAGAAGATATCCACAGAAAGCATTTCCACATGGGAATGGGAGAGGACCTTCTTGCATGGCTGAAGGCTATGGAGTTAAACAGAGAGAACTCATGCCACAAAAAGAGATGAAATATCCATCAAAGTTAGAGAAGCAGAAGAGAGTATAAAGAATCAGGATATGGCAAGGCCATGAACGAAAGGATGATTTGGAAGTGAGAAAGGCTGAGGGTAGATTAGGAAATGGCAAAAAAACAAAACAAAACAAAACAAAACAAACAAACAAAAAAAAACTGGGCTAGGGCAAGCCATTAGAGGCCTAAGACTGTGAACACATGGAGAGTCTAGATTTCCACTTTTGTACATTGCTGAATGCATAATGTGGTGGCGTGTCTGGCAGCTCCATGGAGCTGAGTAGGACCAGACAATTTCTTCATGTAAATCTGCATGCCAAAAAAAAAAAAAAAAAAAAAAAAAAAGAATGATGTCCATACAGAAGATGGTGTTCAAATATACTGTCTGTATTTAATTATAATTCATACAAATGATCAGGAAAACTCTTATTCCCTAGGCTGCCATTAATGAATACTGACCAAAAAACCCACACAAATTTATAGTGTTAC
Source organism: Piliocolobus tephrosceles (assembly GCF_002776525.5). Lineage (NCBI taxonomy): Eukaryota > Metazoa > Chordata > Mammalia > Primates > Cercopithecidae > Piliocolobus > Piliocolobus tephrosceles. Next base: position 134,088,198 of record NC_045437.1, read on the forward strand.
ACTGATTGACATGCATGCCTACAACAACATTTGAAGGACACAAAAAGAAAAGTCTGCATCCTAAAAGAGGAAAGAAAACTTTGTCCAAGAACATTTACTGTATGTGTGGGGGCAGTGGGCTTTTAACTATACTCTGAGTACACCACTTTAATAAGAAATGAAGGAACAATTCAAGGAATGAGAATCATTGTGGGTTCTTGCACTTATTATTTATGAGAAGAATTTTATAAGGCAAGATGAATTTAGAATGAAGACAATCCTTTCTCCGAGGGAGGTCCCAGAGGTAGTTAAGCCCTAAGGCATCCATTATGCATAATACATTAACATCTCCGTTATGCATCTAGAGTGGCACAGGTATTTGGACAACTGGAAGACCTAAGAAAAGAGTCACTCTTATTTTCTATGTTCTGTAGTTAGATAAGGAATCAGAGATAAGAAAGGCCAAGTCTTTGGAAATTTAGAATTTGGGTAAGTTTTTATTTTCTCCTATTTATTTCATTTTGCTCAACTCTGAGAAACCAGTAGAGCACTTACACATTTAACAATTTACAGTGAAAAAAACTTATAGTCTGGGGTTCTAGATGAAAACATATCTATGGAGCATATTATCCTTAGAATATCCTGGCGTGTTTTCCTGAGTAAGGGACTAAATTCACACATGGGTCCTTGATTATTTCCAAGTAGATACTATAATGCAATTCTAACAAAAGGTATGGACAGAGAGAAGTAACAGCATAGTAGGAGACGGTACAATTCAGGAGATCTGCAGTTTGAGTGGAGAAAGAATGGACTCCATAGGAAACTGTGACTACATGAAGAAAAACTACAGTACAAAAGCCATCAGAGAGGGTGTGAGGAATGATCAGAGAAACCACAATTGGTAGAGAAAGGAAATAACATGGTGTCCTCTTCATGAAACTGGCAAGCATCCTACATGGCTACCGAGAAAGCAAGTCAGGTAAGCAGCACAGGCCAACCTGTGACTACTGTCTACTATTCCATGATAGGATGGCATTTCAGTTAAGGATAGGGTATGAGAATCAACCTGGGTTGGAGTCTTAGATGTATGTTCTTTCTGTGCCTTTCTAAGCCTTTGACTGTTCATCTCTAAATAGAAGATCAAAGTGATAGAGCCTTTATAAGGTCACTATAAGAAATAAACAAGATAGGCTGGGCTCGGTGGCGGATGCCTGTAATACCAGCACTTCAGGAGGCCAAGGCTGGTGGATCACAAGGTCAGGAAATTGAGATCGTTCTGGCTAACATGGTAAAACCCTGTCTCAATTAAAAAAATTCAAAAAATTAGCTAGGCTTGGTGGTGGGTGCCTGTGATCCCAGCTACTCGGGAGGCTGAGGCAGGAGAATGGTGTGAACCTGGGAGGCAGAGCTTGCAGGGAGTCAAGATCATGCCACTGCTCTCCAGCCTGGGCGACAGAGCAAGACTCCATCTCAAAAAAATAAAAAATAAAATAAAATAAACAAGATAATGTTACATTAGCACTGTATCTGTTAGCTATTACAATGTAAGGCTCTAATCACATAGTATTTGGATTCAAATTCAGCAAACATTTATGAGCAATCACGATAGGCTGGGCGCTCTGCAAAGTACTTTCACATTTAGCAGTTCATTCAATCTCTGTAGCAGCAAATATTTTAATATGTATTCAAGTTACAGATATTCAATATTAGAACAGCAAAACCCTGCAGACACTTAAGAACACCTTAAAATTTCCCAAGCATTCCTCATTTCCTGACAGTGATTTGCTAGTATCTCAAGAACAGAACAGTTTTAGTGTCCATACCTTTTTTATTTTTATTTTTTGAGACAAAGTTTTGTTCTTATTGCCCAGGTTGGAGTGCAATGGCACAATCTCGGTTCCCTGCAACCTCTGCCTCATGGGTTCAAGCGATTCTCCTGCCTCAGCCTCCTGAGTAGCTGGGATTATAGGAGCCTGTCATCATGTCCGGCTAATTTTTTGTATTTTTAGTAGAGACAGGTTTCACCATGTTGGCCAGGCTGGTCTCAAACTCCCAAACTCAGGTGATCTGCCTGCCTCGGCCTCCCAACGTGCTGGGATTACAGGCATGAGCCACCGTGCCCAGCCCGTGTCCATACATTTATAGTCTTTTTTCCCCCCATTACTTAGCTTAGCCTCAGTGGTTCTCCTGGACATTAGATTTATGTATAAAGCTATGCATATAAGATTATGGCTACTATATTTTGTGGGCAATTTAAGGTTTTTTCAAAAGAAATTTTAAGAATCGATTCTTTGCCATATGGGTCAATTTTAAAAACTAACGTGAAGCTTTACCATATAATCAATGTTGCTAGATCCCACAGGATCACTGACCCTGTGATGTGTTGTGTAGAGAGAACTCTGACAAAAAAAACTTTCCAGTATCTTCACCCAGAGAAAGAAGGCAATTTACTTTACCATCTACCACTGCATTGGGGTCAGTCATCTTCTTATACTTTGTGTAACATCTATCATAATGCTGTCAAATCCTGTTTTCTTTATACTTCCTGTACATTTCTGTTTTAGTCCATCTGTTTCTTGTTATAACCACAACAAAAAAAGCTCCATCCTGGGTAATTTACAGACAATAGAAGTTAACTTTCTCATAGGCCTAGAGGCTACAAAGTCTAAGATCATGGTGCCAGCAGGTTGGGTTGTCTGGTGAGGGCTGTTCTTTGCTACTAAGATGTTGCCTTGTTGCTGCATCCTCCAAGGGAGGAACACTATGTTCTCACATGACAGAAGAGGAGACAGGAAGGCTAAAAATGCCAAACATTGCATGAAACCTCTGTCATAAGGGCATTAATCCCATTCGTGGGGAGGAGCCCTCATGACCTCATCAATTCCTAAAGGCCCTGCCTCTTAATACTATCACATAGATCATTAAGTTTTAACACATGAATTTTGGAGGGGACACATACAAACCACAGCACTCCCTAACCCGAGTTTTCTAAGATATGATGAGGAAGAAAGAAACTCTTTGTTATTTAGTAAGGTCTTTGTAGCAGCAATAGAAATAAAGCATGGCAGCTGGGCATGGTGGCTCACGTCTGTAATCCCAGCACTTTGGGAGGCCAAGATGGGTAGATCACAAGGTCAGGAGTTTGAGACTAGCCTGGCTAACATGGGGAAACCCATCTCTACTAAAAAATACAAAAATTAGCCGAGCATGGTGGTGCATGCCTGTAATCCTAGCTACTCAAGAGGCTGAGGCAGAAGAGTTGCTTGAACAGGGAGGTGGAAGTTGCAGTGAGCCAAGATTGTGCCACTGCACTCCAGCCTGGGCAACAGAGCGGGAGTCCATCTGGTGGCGGGTGAAGGGGAGAAGGAAAAGAAAAGAAAAAAAGAAATAAAGCATGGCGGTGAACCTCACATCTCAGAAAATTCACATGGCAAGACAACACAAAAAATTATTGAGAATGCTAAGAAATAAGTGAAAGACATTGGCTTGTTAGCAACTGAAGTCAGCTATAAATATGGGAACTATACATTCATCCAATAATATAAATACCTATGCATTAATGATTTAAAAATAAACTCAACTTCATTTCACATCTCTTAATGAGCTACCACCTAAGGATAATTAATCTTTCCGTAAATATTCCTCTCATATTTTTAAACATAACTGTTGAGCTTTAACTGAGGGCTAGAACCAACCTACACAGCTTGATGGTGGAAAACTTCAATTATTGTACCATCTGTACTTGTCTTTTACTGGAGAGTGATGCTACTTTTTATTTTCAGGACTCTGATGTTGCAAAACGGAAGCTGTGGCTTATGAGGTTGAGAAATCCACGTTATTTATTGCACCAAGCAGGAAGAAAACATGGCAGTCTGCTTAACTCATTCTTTCAACATGGTGGTTTTTGTCACTCTTCTTCCTCTTCCCCCTCCAATATGCAACAAGTGCATCTGTGAAATATTTATCAATCTTAAAAGCCTCATTTACTTTGCAGACCATTTGGTATTTGCTTGGAGGAAGAATCATTGCTAATAAAAACAGAATCATTCATGAAAATGCAAAGTCCCACTCTCATAATTTAGGCCATTGCCATTTAAAATATCATGGGTAATAATTTACAGAGTGCTGTATCAAAAGGTTACACTTAGCTGCTGATAGAGACCACAAAATCAAAGTAACAGTATATGTTTATAATTTCATACGACAAAAAAGTTTTTTCAGCTTCTGAAACTGTGTCTCCTGAAAAATTAGTGTTTTTGACAAGGAACACGTTTTTTAAAATTAAGACTAACAGCATAACATATTCATAGCAATGACAGAGCACTGGGTACAGCCAGAGTTGCCAGAAGATGAATATGTTTTGACTGAAGCATTAAGAAATAAAGCATTTTTTTACAGCAACATTTTTTTCCAACAATATAGGAGGAAAGAAAAACAAAGGTTTTAAGACCATATGACCATATTAAAACATGTGCCTTTATTATTATTATTATTATTTTATTTTTGAGACAGAGTCTCACTCTGTTGCCAGGCTGGAGTGCTGTGGCGTGATTTCAGCTCACTGCAACCTCTGCCTCCCAGGTTCATGCGATTCTCCTGCCTCAGCCTCCCGAGTAGCTGGGACATGCCACAACGCCCAGCTAATTTTTGTATTTTTAGTAGAGACAGGGTTTCACCATGTTGGCCAGGATGGTCTCGATCTTTTGACCTTGTTATCCACCCGCCTCAGCCTTCCAAAGTGCTGGGATTACAGGTGTGAGCCAGTGCACCCGGCCCATGTGCCTTTCTTAAGGCTACTTGCCCTCCATTATTCTCCTCAAGTGTACTCAGCAGTTACTACTGTCTATGGGAATGCCTCCTAATCTAGGTAGGAATCTTCTTACTGCTATAGTGGACTCTGGTATGCATCTCTTTCTCATAAATGTAATTTATGAAATAAGCAAGAAACAGTCTCAGCACCAACTAGTCATTCTAGGCAGTTGGGATGTTCTTGAAACCAAAAGTATTAGATGATGTTGAAATGCCATAGTGATGATGATGAGAAACCCAAAGGTTTGAAGGACTGGAAATGCTAATTTTGTTCTATTAAAATGTCCTATCTATAACACACAGCTCAACACTTAGGAGCTCTCATTAGCTAATGAACGGCATGAATCAAGGCATATAGGAGGTTAAAGCTGCAGAGTAGGTAACGATGAACCTTATTACCTTTAGTCTACTCTTAGCTCTTCCACCTAAAGTCTATTCTTACTCCCTCACGGCCTCACACCACATATTTGCTCGTGCCACTGTCTACATAGTTGAATTCTTAGTATGCAGCTAATACAGATAATTAATAAATGTATAAGATCCTTTTGAAGAGACGCTTGTCTCTCCAAAAGCTTCTTACAGAATCTTTGAGTGAGAAAGATCCTAAGAGAACATGTATTCATTCAAACAACAATTTGTTTTCCTATCATGTGACAGGAACTAGTCTAGAAACTAAGGATACAGTGGCAAACAAAGACAATAGTATTAATAAATGCTAATAATATATATTATTATTTTCAAATATTATACAGTGTTCTGTATCCAATGCACTATTCTATAAACTTTACATAAATTATCTCTTATAATCCCATAATGAGCTTATGAGGTAGTGCTATTATTATGCCCATTTTTCAGAGGAGTAAAGTGAGGCACAGAAAAGGTCAAGTAACTTGCTTAAAGTTACAAGGCTAGTAAATGGCAGAGCACAGATTCAAACTCAGGAGGTTGGTGTTCCAGATCCCACTCCCAAATACCACATAGTACTGCCTTTCACCATCTCTGCTGTCATGGAGTTTATATAGCAACAGTGGAAACAAACAGGTAAATGTAAAAATATATAATTATATGATACATATGTAATCTGATATCATATAATATAACAAGATCAAGCCACTGGGTCAGAGATATATTTCAGATAAGGGAAGGTCTTCATGAGAAAATGGCATTGAAACAGAGACCTGGAAAAAATGAGGCTAGTTTTTGATCCAGTCTGATCATTTTTAAACTGTGGTCTGTGGAATCCCAGCAAGAGACTCAGCCCCCTGTTGCTGGTGACAGGAAGACTGGCTGGGTAGGACAACAGGTGCAGGACCATCTCCTGGTCAACCACAGCAGCTCAGCTTCCAACTGGTTTGGATTTGGGGGTTCAAAGTAAAATTAGACTTAAAAATATTTCATGATTTTTATAAAAAGCTACAGAAAACCATTGATTATATCCAACTTCTTTCACAAATCGATAGTTCACAGATAAAGAAACTAGACATGAAGAGAAGTAACTTGCTCAAGGGCTCACTTAGACAGTGATCAGTAGGACAATGAGAAGAGAAGCCAGATTCCTTGACTTTGAATCTAGTCTACTTTCTATAACACTGGGCTGCTACTTTTAACTCCTTCCATCATCCAGGACATTTTAAACAAATCTCTGGCAAGTACAGATAGAAGATTTCATCTAATACACTGTCTCTCTTTCAAAATTTCATAGCCAAACTCCAGGTTTAGTAAGAGCAAACTCCTGGGATGCTATGGACTCCCCTTATATTCTATTAGCTTGTCCTCATCTTTGCCTCCAATTATAGTTTATGTTTTTTTCTGATCTTAACCCATTACATCTTTTGTGACTATGTTGCTGTATGTACTTCTTATAAGTTACTTCCAATCCTTTGGAGAAATGTGTTTGTACATCAGTGAAAGGAGTGTTTACAGTATGAGTCTGCCTGAATAAAAATTACTGAGAGATCCAGAAGCCTTCAAATAAATGAGATTCTAATGATGGACCCTTCTGTACCATGATAGGCAATGAGGAAGAATTTGAGGAATCTTACCTGTCCAGTGGCCCTCAGCTCATACAATTAGACATTTTCAGGCTCCTTTGAAGTTTGAAGACACTTCTCCTACCAGAACTGTGGCTGACATAGTTATAGCTGAGATCTGACCAAAGTCCTCAGTAACTCTTACATTTCTAGTATAAGCTTCATTTAAGAAAAGCATGCACAGTCAATTTATTCCCATCAGCTGTGTTAATTGTACTGCAACTAAAAGCCTCTGAATACCTATCTCTGTTTTCCAGAATAAACTGACAATAGTATTACATGTTTAACTATTCAAAGTTTACGCGTCTGTTTAAAAAAAAATGTAAGCAGCTGGTTCACCTTATTGTCCACAATAAGTTATAACAGGAAAACAGACAGATACATTTGGGGAACGGCAACTGGCTTCATAGTACAGATGGGCTTATAGATGACCCTTCCAATTTTTAATAATATCCATAATTTATGTGTGAGCAAAGAAATGCAAAGAGGCCTAATGCACCCTTCTGACTTAGTACAAATCACTTTTATTTACTCAGGCAATACTTCATGGTCCAGTTAACTTCTTAATTAAAGAGAGCAAGATGTTCATGTTCCATGCAAGTGGCATGGAAAATACTGTTTTGTGTGCAGTGTGTTCACTTGGGAGTTGGAGCTGCTTTGCTTACTGAGAAGCCATCATAGCCTTCATTTTGTTTCTAAACTAACCAGAGACATGACTTTGCTCCTTGCAACTAATTTATCAATGGAACCTATTCAGACTGTGTGTGTGTCTGTCATCCCATGATAGTTGTTTTTTGTTGTTGTTGTTTTTTTTTCCTCATAAACAACACTCAGAATCCAAATCTTCACTTTCTCATCTTTATCTCCCTCCTTCCCCAGCTTAGGTTCTTTAGTGGTTAGAGGAACAAAAACAAAGCATGTTTTAGGAGACTCCGAGTAGAGAATGGCTATAAAGGGCCATACTTCAGACTCTAGAAATTCTAAGACAACTACTATCTGCCATTGAACTTGCATACAATTTCAACCTTTTTATTAACAGCCAAACACGCTAACGGATTGCGCCACAGAGACTCTTGCATACAATTTAACAAAACCAAGAAGAACAAAACTAGAGGAATCACATGTCCTGATTACAAATTACATTAAAAGCTATTGAAATCAAAGCAGTATGGTACTAACAAAAACAAGCAAAACACAGATATATAGATAAATTGAACAGAATAGAAAGCCCAGAAATAAACCCACAGATACGGTCAACTAATTTTCAACAAAATTACCAAAATATGTGGTGGGTAAAACATAGTCTCTTCAATAAATGGTGCTGGGAAAACAGGATAGCCACATTCACAAAAATGAAATTGAATCCTTATTTTATACTATACACAAAAATCAACTCGAAATGGGTTAAAGGCTTAAGCACAAGACCAGAAACAGTAAAACTACTAGAGGAAAATATAGGGGCAAAGCTCTATGACATTGGTCTTTGAAATGAATTTTTTCTTATATGAGCCAAAAGCATAGGAATCAAAAGCAAAATTAAGCAAACAAGTAGGGCTACATTAAACTAAAAGTTTTCCATACAATAATAAAAAAAAAAAAAATGAAAAGGCAATCTATGGAACGTGAGAACATATTTGCAAACTACCTTCCTGATAATGGATTAATAATAAAACTATATAAAGAACTCATGCAACTCAAGAGCATAAAACTAAATAACTCAAATTTAAAAATTGGCAAATAACCTGAATAAATCTTTTTCCAAAGAAGGCATGCAACTGACCAAGAGATATATGAAAAGGTATTCAACAGCACTAATCATCAGGGAAATGCAAATCAAAACCACAATTGGTTATGACCTCATCCTTTTTAGAATGGCTGTTTTCACAAAGATGAAAGATAACAAATGTTGGCAAGGATGTAGAGAAAAGAGGACCGTTGTGTATTGTTGGTTGAAATGTAAATTGGTATAGCCATTATGGAAAACTGCAAGGAGCTTCCCCCCAAAAAATTAAAATAGAACTACCATAGGATACAGTCATCCCACTTCTGGATATATATCCAACAGAAAGAAAATCATTATCTCAAAGAGGTAGATGCATCCCCATGTTCACTGTAGCATTATTCATAATAGCCAAGATATGAATTCAATCTAAGAGTCAACTGACAGATGAATGAGCAAAGAAAATATGGTATATATACACGATGGAATATTATTTAGCTTTAAAAGAGGAAATCTTGTCATTTTTAACAACATGGATGAACCCGGAGAACATTAAGCTAAGTGAAATCAGCCAGTCAGAGAAAGGTAAATACTGCATAATCTCCCTTTTATATAGAATTTTTAAAAGTCAAACACAGAAATCGTGAGTAGAAGGGTTGTTAGTGAGGGTGGGAGTGGGGTAGGTGAAACAAGATGTTCATCAAAGAGTACACACTTTCATTTATAACATGAATAAATTCTGGAGACCTAATATACAACATGGTGACTGTAGTTAATAATCATGTATTATATACCTGAAATTTGTTAAGAAAGTAGACCTTAGGTATTCTCACCACATGCATGAAATAAGGTAGTTATGTGAGGTGATGAATATGTTAATTAACTTGATTATGTTAGTCATTTCATGATGTATGTTAAAACATCATTAAGTTTGTACACCTTAAATATATACAATTTTTACCTGTCAATTATATCTCAATAAAGCAGTAGGGGAACCCCCAAGCTACAGCACTAAGAGAAATTGGGTCACAAGAGAGAGAAACAAGAAGTAAGGAATGGTAAACTAGGAGTGAATATTAATCCTATGAAATCAACCTAGTTTCTTAACTCCTGTATGATGATGATGATTATATATATATATGGAGATATATATATATATATATATATCTCCATAGATTCTTGGAAACTGCCACTTTAAGTGAAATAACATGCAACAAAAGCATTTTTTTCTCACCAATGTTATAACAAAATGCCTCTGCACAAAACAATGTCTCCCAAGGACCTAATATATGCTGTTCTACTTAAAGTTGCAGTTTCTAAGAACCTACTGAGGACATCGAGTAAAAAGATATTGTACATTCACAACTCCATAAACCAGGGATTGCACCTGCAAGGTACTTCAGAGGTCTGTAGTATAAATGAGTTAAGCAACTGGGTGTGACACAGTAGTGACTGGTGAGACTGTGCCAAACTGAAGAACAAATGTCTCATATAAAGTATGAAGTTTATAAAATGTAAGGCTGCCCCTGAACTCTACCCTGTAAGAATATCAAACCACTCTACCATATTTTTGCTCCTACATAAGAATCAGAAAATGTAGATTTTTTTAAGATGTGAAATTCTCATATTTTTAAATAGTAGAAGCACACATATTAATAGTAAAAGAAAAATACTGTGTGAGGCAAATAGACTACATCTGTGACCTGGATTCAGTTTATAACTTCTGTCATAACCTCACTTAATACTTTCTAAGGCAGGTCACTAAAATTATTTCACTTAACTCTTATGAGAAATATATCATCCCAGTGATTAGATCATCTGTAATTAAGCTCAGTTCTGTTGCATTATCCACTGTTGTCTCCAGTTTCCTTCTCATAGTGCTTGTGAATCTTCTCATGAGTTCAACCATACATTTCAGTCAAAGTCATTCCTCACGACAGGTAAATTGCCACGTGTAACCACTTATCACACTAAACATGGTATCATGAAAAAATTACCACTTAACAATCAGGTTGGTCACAGGGAAGAATACTGCCATTCTGGATTTTAGTTCTAAATTTAGCTGGGTATAATTTGGTAAATCCTGCTTTCTTTCTGAGCCTTAGTGCCCCAACCAATAATGAAGTAACTGGTCTAATTAAATTATTAGGTGCTTTTAACATTCAGCCTAGATATATCCTGGTAATTAGGGATGATGGAATAAATCTCAATTGACATCATGCTAAAATCAAAATGGATTTTTAAAAATCTCACTCTTCATTAAATAAAGAAATGATAGATCCAAAAATAACAATTCATTTTGAGGATGACTGGCTTAGGGTTTCAAAAAGTATACAGATATTTCTCAACTTTGATAAATACTGACAAACTTGGATACCGTCATGCCCCATTTTATATGTGGAATTTAGACTTTAATAAGAACCAACATTTACACAGGCTTTTGTATGGCACCGATGTGTGCGTGTGCAGGCGGGGGATAGGACTGTCTTTTTTTTAAGTTCTGGGGTACATGTACAGGATGTACAAGTTTGTTACATAGGTAAATGTGTGCCATGGTGGTTGGCTGCACCTATCAACCCATCACCTAGGTTTAAAGTCAAGCATGCATTAACTATTTTTCCTGATGCTCTCCCTCCAACTCCCCACCAACAGGCCCCGGTGTGTATTGCTCCCCTCCCTGTGTCCGTGTATTCTCATTGTTCAGCTCCCACTTTTAACTGAGAACATGTGGTGTTTGATTTTCTGTTCCTGTGTTAGTTTGCTGAGGATAATGGCTTCCAGCTCCATCTATGGCCCTGCAAAGGACATGATCTCATTCCTTTTCATGGCTGCATAGTATTTCATGGTATATATGTACCACATTTTCTTTTTTGTATCTTTTTTACTATTATACTTTAAGTTCTAGGGTACACGTACACAATGTGCAGGTTTGTTACATAGGTATACATGTGCCATGTTGCTGCACCCATCAACTCATCATTTACATTAGGTATTTCTCCTAATGCTATCCCACCCCCAGCCCCCCACTCCCTGACAGGCCCCAGTGTGTGATGTTCCCTGCTCTGTGTCCAAGTGTTCTCACTGTTCAATTCTCACCTATGAGTGAGAACATGCGATGTTTAGTTTTCTGTCCTTGTGATAATTTGCTGAGAATGATGGTTTCCAGCTTCATCTATGTCCCTGCAAAGGACATGAACTCATCCATTTTTATGGCTACATAGTCTTCCCTGGTGTATATGTGCCACATTTTCTTAATCCAGTCTATCATTGATGGACATTTGGGTTGATTCCAAGTCTTTGCTATTGTGAATAGTGTTGCAATAAACATACGTTAGGTACCACATTTTCTTTATCCAGTCTATCACTGATGGGCATTTGGGTTGATTCCATGTCTTTGCTATTGCAAATAGTGCTGCAATGAACATACACATGTATGTATCTTTATAATAGAATCATCTATATTCCTTTGGGTATATACCCAGTAATGAGATTGCTGGGACAAATGGTATTTTTTAGTTCCAGGTCTTTGAGGAATCACCACACTGTCTTTCACAATGGTTAAACTAATTTATATTCCCACCAACAATGTAAAAGCATTCCAATTTCTCCACAGCCTCACTAGCATCTGTTGTTTCTTGACTTTTAGTAATAGCCATTTTGACTGACATGAGGTGGTATCTCATCATGGATTTGATTTGTATTTCTCTAATGATCAGTGATACTGAGCTTTTTTTCAACTTTTTTTGGTGATGTGTATACCTTCTTTTGAGAACTGTCTGTTCATGTCCTTTGCCCACTTTATAACGTGGTTGTCTTTTTCTTATATATTTGTTTAAGTTCCTTGTCGACTCTGAATATTAGACCTTTCTCAGATGGATAGATTGCAAAAATGTTCTCCCATTCAGTTGGCTGTTTGCTGTGATGATAGTTTCTTTTGCTGTGCAGAAGCTCTTTAGTTTAACTAGATCCATTGGTTAATTATTGCTTTTGTTGCAGTTACTGTTGGCATTTTCATTATGAAATCTTTGCCCATGCCTATGTCCTGAAGTATACTGCCTAGATTTTCTTCTAGAGTTTTTGTGATTTGGGGTTTTACATTTAGGTCTTTAATCCCCCTTGAGTTGATTCTTGTATATGGTGTAAGGAAGGGGTCTAGTTTCAATTTTCTGCATATGGCTAGCCAGTTCTCCCAGCACCATTTCTTAAATAGGGAATACTTTCACCATTGCTTATCTTCGTCAGGTTTGTTGAAGATCAGATGGTTGTAGATGTGTGGTCTTAATTCTTTTTTTTTTTTTTTTTTTTTGAGAGAGAGAGTCTCGCTCTGTCGCCCAGACTGGAGTGCATGGGCACAATCTTCGCTCACTGCAAGCTCCACCACCTGAGTTTGTGCCATTCTCCTGCCTCAGCCTCCCAAGTAGCTGGGACTACTGGCACATGCCACCAAGCCTGGCTAATTTTTGTATTTTTAGTAGAGGCGGGGTTTCGCCATGTTGGCCAGGATGGTCTTGAACTCCTGACCTCAGGTGATCCATGCACCTCGGCCTCCCAAAGTGCTAGGATTACAGGCGAGAGCCACCTCGTCCAGCACATTATTACCCACCTTCTGAAGCCTACTTAGTCAGTTCATTCATCTCAGCCTCCGCCCAGTCCTATGCCCTTACTGGAAAGGTGCTGCAATCATTTGGAGGAGATGAGGCACTCTGACTTTTTGAGTTTTCAGCTTTTTACATTGATTCTTCTTCATCTTTGTGAGCTTATCTACCTTTGGTCTTTGAGGTTGCTGACCTTTGGATAGGGTTTTGTGGGTATTTTTTTGTTGATGTTGTTGTTGCTGCTTTCTGTTTGCTTTTAACAGTCAGGCCCCTCTTCTGTACAGCTGCTGCAGTTTGCTGGGGTACCCTCCAGACCCTATTCTCCTGGGTCCCTCCTGCACCTGGAGGTGTCACCAGTGGAGTCCGCAGAACAGCAAAGATGGCTGTCTGCTCCTTCCTCTGGGAACTCTGTCCCAGAGGGGTAGTGACTGATGCTGGCTGAAATGCTCCGGCATAAAATATCTGGCAGCCCCTATTGCGGGGTTGGTGAGGGGGGCCTCAGCTAGTCAGGAGGCATGGGATCAGCCACTCGCTTACTGAAACACTCTGGCTGCCCCTTGGCAGAGTGGGTGTTCTGTGCTCAGGGGAATTCCCTTGTCTGGACTGCCTGGCCTCCTCAGAGCCAGTAGACTAACTCTACTGAGCCTGGAGACCATAGCCGCTTCTCCCCCTGGGGGTCCATCCCAGGTCAGTTAGACTTCTGTCTGTAAACCTTTGGCTGCAGTTGCTGAAATTCCCTCAGGGAGGCCCTGCCTGGTGAGGAGGGATGGATCCAGGTCCCACCTAAAGAAACAGTCTGGCCACAACCTGCTACAGCTGCTGCATTGCGCTGTGGGGAATTCTTTCCCATCCAAACCACCTAGTTTCCAGGGCACCAGCAGGGGAAAATGACTGGGGCACAGTGATGGCAGCCACCCCTCCCCTCTGGAACTTGGTCATCTCTGGCAGCCTCCAGCATGCTGCTGCTGGCCACAGCTCATGCAGCTGCTGAGAGTCTGCACAGCTGTGCTCTTGGGTCCGAAGACCCTGGTGGCGTGGGCTCACAAGGGTATCACCTGATCCATGGGCTACACAGATATGTGGGAAAAGCTTGGTTTCCCGGGCTGGGCAGCACAATCGCTCACCGCTCCTTTGGCTGGGGGTGGGAACTCCCGATTGCCCGTGCGGCTCCCGGGTGGGCCGTCACTCCACCCTGCTTATCCTCACTCTCTGTGGGTCACACCAACACCTAGTCAGTCACAGTGAGAGAGCCTGGATACCTCAGCTGAAGGTGCAGGATTCACACACCGTCTTCATTCTTCTAGGTGAGAGCGGCCAACTGCAACTGCTTCTAATCAACCATCTTGGCCCCTCCATGTGTGTTTTAATCTTTAAATATTTTATTTTGCTTTTGTTATGTTATAAAATGAGTGAAAATGTCATTACTGAATCAGAGTGCATAAACATTTTTAAGGTACTTGAAATATATCAAGCTATTTTTTTTTTCAGAAAGACTGTGCCAAGAATGCTAGTCCCAGCAAAAATGTTTAAGAAGAATGAGAGAAAAGTAAAATTTTAGAAGAAGGTAACTCAGCAAAGGAAAATTTTTAAACTAAAAACTACTGAATATAAAATGGGTTTTCTTTGAGAGTCGTAAGTCTGTCATTAAGAAGATATTCAAGCAGAGGTTGCAAGACCATTTGGTTCAGAGGAAGTGCAAACATCAGGTGAAATTTGGTATGATGATGTGAAAATCATCATCATCATCATCATTATCATCATTGTCAGAAGGGGATGAAGGTAGCGGCTACCATTTCTGGACGCTCACTTTACGTCAAGTTCTGTATTAACAGTTAACAAACATTATCTTCTTATTTACAACCAAGTGTTAGTATCTCAGCTGTGCAGGTAAGAAAACAAGCATTTGAAAGGTTAACAATCGTTCGAAGATTACTCACTAAGCAAATGGCAACATTAGTTGCCACCCAAGTCCAACAAGACAGCACATACTCAAATCCATGTTGTTACACTGCCTCTTGGTATAAGCAACTTCTAAAATCCTTATTTATATATGACTTTATAATCCTATGTGCTGGTTTTCATACATGAGAATATCTTAAGATAGGCATAGCCAAGATTTTTTACGGGATAAAATATTTTTAAAAACATATATTTACATAATAATTTTTTACATAACAATATTTACATAATAATTTTCCACTTTATTCTCCTAATGTAAATTAATTTTTCTGATCCATTCAAATTTTCTTTCCACCTTCTCCTCTCCTGAACTTCTAAATTCAATACAGCAATGGGCTAGGAGCCCTATACCAACTCTCAAACGTAGTTTGAGGTGAACATGAAGATAAATTCATGATACGACTTTCCTATTGCAGTAGGTGTGGAACAATAATAGGTGCTTAATAAATGCTATTTTCCTTTCCTTTGCTAGTTCACATTAAGTTATGCAAAAGCATCATCTAATCCTATTGCCATAAGATGTGAGGTAAAAAGCCTCTTTGAAGAAGCAGTGATATACAACTTTGTCTAAGAATGAATGAATACTAAGGAGACCTTTACTCACAAAGTAGTAATAAAGGTTTCCTTTGTACCCATTCATTCGTTCTATCTACTAGAAGTTCCTGCCAAAAACTTGCAGTTATACTTAGCAATCAAAAAGATATCCAATCACATTGAAATAACATTCAAATATAGAGTTGTATAGCATTAAATCCCTTAACTTTACAAACTTCTGTGCTAATGCGTTCAAGTGGTATTTCTAAGACATGTTGTCTTTGGATGTCATGATTGAATACTTAATTTAGCATGTGTCCTTCTCAATCTATTTTCTGGACAGCATGATACTTTACCACTTAGAAGCTGTAAATCCATGTGGCTGAAAGCTAGAATGTCCTGTTCCTCCTAGGCTACAAACCTGTATGGCATGTTCCTGCACTGAATATGGTAGGCAATTGGAACACAGAGGGAAGTATCCATCTAAACATAGAAAAAGTACAGTAAAAATTCAAATCGTGTTATGGTGTTATAATCTTATGAGACCATCATTGCATCAGTACAGAATAGTATTCAAGATATGCTTTTGTTAAAAAATACATATGCATGGAAAATGTTTGATAAAAGTCAATTGTTCGTTTTCTTTTCTTTTTTTTTTTTCTTTTTTGAGGTAGAGTCTCATTCTGTCACCCAGGCTAGAGCGCAGTGGAGTGATCTCAGCTCACTGCAACCTCCACCTCCTAGGTTCAAGTGATTCTCCTGCCTCAGTCTTCGGAGTAGCTGGGATTACAGCCGCCCACCTCCGTACCTGGCTAATTTTTGTATTTTTAGTAGAGATGGGTTTCACCACCTTGGCCAGGTTGGTCTCGAACTCCTGACCTCTTGATCCACCTGCCTCGGCTTTCCAAAGTGTTGGGATTACAGGTGTAAGCCACTGCGCCTGGCCAAAACAGTTAATTGTTGAGAGTGCTTGCCTCTGTAGAATAGATTTCAGAGACACTTTCATTTTCAGTGATTCACTGGTTCAGTTTCTCAAACATCTACTGAGCATATACTGTGTGCTAGGTACAGCAAGAGGTCTGAGGAATACAGTGGGGACAATCCAGACAATCTCCTGCTCTTCCAAACATATAAACATGATGAGAATGTGAAAGAATGACAGTTATAAGGAATAAAAACCAATGTGCTATTTATATACGGCTACTGTGCTAAATGGACTGACTGGGTGAAGGAAATCTTTCTAAACAGGTGACATCTGAGCTGACACAAAGATGACCAGAGGAGCCCTCAATGAAAACGTCTAGTAATGCATTTTATAGGCCTTAGTGAGGACTTTAGATTTTATTCCAGATGCAACAGGAAATCAATGGGAAATCCTTTGCCAAGAGGTGGAGCGATTTGACATTTTGAAGACTACTTTGGCTACAATTTGTATAATGAGGCTAAAAGGGTAAGGCAGCAGACAGTGAAGAGACTGTTGCAGTAGTGCAAGTGAGAATGGATGGTGGCTTGACCTAAGGTGTGGTGCGTGATGCAGGAGGGCGAGTGAATTTGGGCACAGGTATCAGGTAGGGCTCACATGACTTATGGATTTTATTATGTATGCATATCTGTGTGTCTTTTTTCCTTCAGTTAGAAGATATTTCTTTTGTTATTAGAAACATATAAGGCTCTAAAACTTCACTATTTTTGAAAAAAAGTTATTAAAAACAATGGAAAATAGTGAATTTGAGGGTTTTTTATTTTCTTTAAACAGTGATTTGAAAGCACTGCATATAGCTCATATATTTCAGTATTAAAGTAAGTAATTAAATGTAAAAGTAAGTAATTATTACTTTTTAAACTTACAAGCAGGTGTATCTCTCAGTTGAGATCAGTTGTCTGTCAATTTCCAGAGAGGCTGGCTAACACATTTGCTAGACATGCAATTCCTGCATACAGACCCAACAGATGTACCCAGTACCCTGTTTTCAAGTCTTCTAAAACACATTTCTTGACATGACTAATTCTTTACCAAGGAAACTTATTTCAGAATGTTTTACTCAACACTTATCGGCTGTTCTTCTTATGTTCTTAAAATCTACCTTTTACCACTTCCAGTCTAATAAGAGCATTTATATATTTATGGAATTATTCCTAATATAGATTAGAAGGGTTGGGGAATGACAGCCTGTGGCCTATTTTTGTATGACTCCCAAACTAAGAATGCTGTTTACGTTTTGAAAGCTGTAAAAAAGAAAAAAAAAAGTTTAAAATAAAACTAAAATATCTACTTTCTGGCCCTTTACAGAAAACGTACGCCAACATCTGTAGAGGGAAATGACCAAACTAAACTAGTGAGTTAAACAAGTTTAATACAGGTTAGACTATTTGTCTAAAGTTCAACTAGAAACAGGTCTATGACAACTAACCAAATTGCCAGGTTGGGAAAACAAGATACAAATTAAGAGCAATGCATATAACAGGTATTTCTTAAATGCTTAAAACTGTGTCTATTCTGTCCAAGGCAGAATTATCATCTGACTCTCCACGTTACAGGGTCACCTCATTACTCCTTCTAGGGTATAGGTTTCTCAATGACAGTAAATATGTTCACAATACTCTGTGTACTTTAAGTACCCAAGACAATGTACTATAGGTTCCAGTTACATTTTAAAAATAATCATTGGATGGCTAAATTCATTTGCTATTTTGGATGGCTTTAACATCCTGACTCCTTCTCTTTTACTAAGCACACAAGAAAGTAAATCTATTTGAAATTTAGTAGTGGCACTAGTTTAATACAATTCAAGACTTTGGATAACATTCAGATAAAATTAGCCACTGCACCAAGTTGCTGAATTTCCATAATTATGCCAATCAATGCACACAATGCAAGTAATGCTTTGGGAGAACTTTCACGTTATGCTCGCAGGTGAAGGGGGATCAATCCGAGGCAGAGCAAATACATTAATAATCCTTTCCAAGCAGCAAATTCTATCACCCCACTAAAAAACAAAAATAAAAACTCAACAAATGAAACCAACCAACCAAAAAACGAAAGCACTAAAAGAACCCCACACAATTTGGAATAACAACGGTTAATAAAGGCAAGGTATATATGTAGGAATCACTGCTACACATCGAGGGGGGCGGAGCAAGATGGTCGAATAGGAACAGCTTCAGTCTCCATCTCCCAGCGCGAGCGACACAGAAGACCGGCGATTTCTGCATTTTCAACTGAGGTACTGGGGTCATCTCACTC
>NC_045437.1:134117067-134117475 GCF_002776525.5 Piliocolobus tephrosceles
ATTCCTCAAGGATCTAGAACTAGATGTACCATATGACCCAGCCATCCCACTACTGGGTATATACCCAAAGGATTATAAATTATGCTACTACAAAGACACATGCACACGTATGTTTATTGCGGCACTATTCACAATAGCAAAGACTTGGAATCAACCCAAATGTCCATCAGTGACAGACTGGATTAAGAAAATGTGGCACATATACACCATGGAATACTATGCAGCCATAAAAAAGGATGAGTTTGCGTCCTTTGTAGGGACATGGATGCAGCTGGAAACCATCATTCTTAGCAAACTATCACAAGAACAGAAAACCAAACACCGCATGTTCTCACTCATAGGTGGGAACTGAACAATGAGCTCACTTGGACTCGGGAAGGGGAACATCACACACTGGGGCCTATCATG
>NC_045437.1:134117575-134123098 GCF_002776525.5 Piliocolobus tephrosceles
AAAAAAAAAAAAAAAAAAAAAAAAAAAGGAATCACTGCTACAGCAACAAGAAAGAAAAGAAGGAATGAAAGAAAAGGCTTATGTAGGAAATAATGGTTAACAGAGAAGGCTTGAAATCTCTGTCCTGCTACAAGTATGAAGCTTTTGACATGAAACTTCTCCAAGCCTCAGTTCTTTAATCTACAAAATAGAGGCAGGAATAGTCCCCATCTCAGTGGACAAATCTGCAAACTAAATTAAATAAGGAGACTGCATGCAAAACAGCAATATTCCTATAACAGGGTACACACTCTGTTGTGATTATTTAAATATCATTTCAGAATGTAGCTGTTGATATTGAATTATTATTATTATTATTATTATTATTATTATTATTATTATTATTATTATTATTTTTGAGATAGAGCCTTGCTCTGTTGCCCAGGCTGGAGTGCAGTGGCGTGATCTCGGCTCACTGCAGCCTCCACTTCCTGGGTTCAAGCAATTCTCCTTCCTCAGCCTCCCCAGTAGCTGAGACTACAGATGCTCACCACTATACTTGGCAAATTTTTGTATTTTTAGTAAAGACGAGGTTTCACTATGTTGTCCAGGCTGGTCTCAAATTCCTACCTCAGGTGATCTGCCCACCTTGGCCTCCCAAAGTGCTGGAATTACAGGTGTGAGCCACTGCACTCAGCCTGATATTGAATTGATCCTAACCAACAATGGCTACATAGTGTAAAGGCTTAATGAAAAACAAAATTCTAGTTCTTTAGTTCTGTGTTTCTAAAAATGGCTTTGAAGCACTTGATGAATAAAATAAACAGCAATATTATCATGCATCTGTATACTATTTATGGCTTTTCCACATTTGCTGTCTTGCCTTATTTGCGACACAATCTATAAAGTTGGGTAGCATGGGGTTGTTACCTTCTATTCAGCAGGAATGGAAAGAGGCTCAGAGAAGTCATCTCACTTGCTTACATTACCACTGCTGTGATGATACTCAAAGATTCAGAAGTGAAAGCAAATTCATCTTACTACCAGCATTACTCCCCACCCCAGTCCACTGTACCCAGCTGATAGCAAGATCAATTCCTCTAGATTCAGATTCTAGAACAATAATAACGCCTTCTTCTCTCAGCAGAAACTTACTGGTCGGGACTGGATTTCTTTGGCGTAGAGAGGTTGTAAGAATTCGGAGTCTCCTTCTAGCTTTAGACCTTTTTCTGTGATCCTCAGGTTTCCCATTCCATCCTGAAATAGAACACAGAGATAACAAGGAAGATATGAGTAGCAAAAATTTCAAAACACCTCAGGCTGTTAAAAATGGAAAGTTATTGCCTATTTTTTTTTTTTTTTTTTGAAGGCGTGGAATGAGGACGGGTATTCAAAGAACATGTGAAATATTAGGAGGTATTGTTCAATGCAGTTATGCATATTATCTTTTTCACTCTTTCTGAGAAAATTCTATTCCAAGCAATTTGAATGTCCCCTAGTCATCCACATATACAGATTGGGGCAGGGGGCAATTTTGCTAGTCAGCACAGAAAGAATGGAGGGAGAAGGTAAGTAGGAGGAGAGAAAAGGATAATACTCCAGGAAAAATAAAAGATCCTGTTTCCAAAACTCTACAGATATTTCAAGCTGGCAGCCTGTTGGTTAAATCCAGACTTTGGACATGTGTGTTTGAGTCACAAACATTTAAAGAGTCTAGTTAGTTGCTAATATTTTTTAAAAATATTTTGTTATGGAAATAATGAATGCAAAAGTAGAAAGAACAGATAGCAAACACATATGTACCTATCACTCATCTTCAACAATTATCAATTTATGGCTATTATTATCTAATGGCCACCTACACTCCCCTTCTTTGTTTAAATATAACCATAATCCCATTACCACACACATACTCGAGAAGTAACAATAATTCCTTAATATCAAACACCCAGTGTCAATGTTCAAATTTCACTAATTTTTTTCTCTATAATTTGCTTTTTTGAATTAAGTTCCTTACAGCAATTGTTTGCTACATAAAATACTAGATCAGTTTCTAAAATTTCCAGTCATTTTCTCTCTCATACATCCACACATATACAAATATATACACATATACTTTGTTTGATAAATGTCAATTTAAAAATAGAATTTCCCAGAGTTCAGATTTTGCTGAACATTCCCATACTTTCATATAATCTGTTCCTCTATTCGTTATGTTTCCTATAAATTGGTAGTTACATCAAGAAGCTTGATCAGACTCAGGTGCAATTTTCTAGAAAGAATATATCCTAGGAAATAGGGTATATTGGTTTTCTATTGTTACATTAACAAATAATACAACTTGGTGGCTTAAAACAACACAAATTTATTATCTTACAGTTCTGTGTATTAGCAGTCTGACCAGGACACGATGGGCTAAAATCAAGAGGTCAGAAGGGCTATGTCCGTTTCCGGAGGCTCTAAAGGGAGAATCAATATCCTTGCTCTTTCTGGCTCCTGGGCTCATGGCCTCACTTCCATCTTCAAAGTCAGTAGTGGCTGATTTGAGTTTTTCTCACATAAAATCACTCTGACACTGAATCTTCTGCATCCTTCTTCCATTCTCAAGGAACCTTGTGATTTCACTGGGCACATCTGGATAACCCAGGATAATCTCCCCATTTTAAGATCACCTGATCAGTAACTGTAATTCTATCTGCAATCTCAATTTCCCTTTTCCATGTAATGTAATACATTCACGGGTTCTGAGATTATACGTGAACATCTTTGAGGTGGAGTGAGGGACAATTTTTACTTAATCCATGGGATATTCTTCTATCAGTAGGCACGTAACATTTTTTGCCATGGAGTTATCAACCAATGTAGTCTTTGCCTAGAGGACCGACGATTTCACTAGAGGTTTCAAACTGGTTATATCCTAATTCTATTATTCTTAATTTACTTACATCTCATCAACTATTTGCTAACTCTAAATTATAGTTGACAGAGGAATTGACAGAGCTGGATTTTCCCTCCTTTATTGTTGATCTTTAAAATACTGAATTGGCTATCTAACATCTTCCACTTAGTATCTTCCAAACCAATGAGGTTTCTACTTTTTAACTATTACTATAAACATTTTCACTTGTTTCATTATAGCCCAGTTATTATCATTATAATTTTCTAATTTCCATACTTCAGTAAAGGAGTTTTTTCCAGTTGACTGCTGCACCCTTTTAATATAACCACATAGTCTTTGATGGCCCTCTCTCTTCTATATGAGATGTTACAGGGTAATCCTACAGTCCTTCCCCATGACTGCAATCGGCCATTTTAAATAAGAAGCCCTGGTTCATTTCAGTGAGAACTGGTATTCAGAAACCAGAACTGGGAGCTTTGGATTGATTGTTACTGGGTGAGCCTTTGTTTCTGTGGAAAGAGCTGGAAAATAAGGTGTGTATGTGTGTTGTGTGTTTAGTAAAAATAGTATGATTTAACATGAAACTTTAACTCAAACTCAGGACTTGAAGATTTCCATTTTATCTCATGGATTTTATAATGTTACTACCTTTCTTTCATACCAAAAATCCCTTTTCTGAATAATACCAACACAATTATTCATTTAACTCACAACACACAGAGAATAGTTTCAGAACAGCAACGTCATTACTGCACTAACATTATGGTTAATAAAAAACAATGTAGAATTTGTCAGTTTTTAAAAATCTTTAAAGTATATCCTACTAGGAAAATACAGTCAAACCGTGGAATTTCAAAGTCACTTGAAATAATTCCTTTCTGTGGGGTTATTATGTTAACATGATACCCAGTGAGATTTGTTTCATTTTTTCTTCTCATTTTTTCATGATAGCTTTTTTAAAGTCCAATTTTGTTTCATGTAAACTATGATTGTGGCACCAAAGTCAAATCTACAAAATAACAAATATTCAAATAAGCCAAATTTCTATTTTCATCCCTCCACAGTGTTTTTCCTCCTCCCAGGAATGTGTGTGTGTGTGTTTGTGTGTGTATGCGCATGCATGTGTGTGTTTGGTGTATATACACACACACTACGAACATGCTTCGTTATTTCCTATGTGTTCCTCTATTTTCTAATAACATTTGAAAAGCAAAATATATGAATGAAAAA
Source organism: Piliocolobus tephrosceles (assembly GCF_002776525.5). Lineage (NCBI taxonomy): Eukaryota > Metazoa > Chordata > Mammalia > Primates > Cercopithecidae > Piliocolobus > Piliocolobus tephrosceles. The sequence goes on from NC_045437.1 coordinate 134,121,684, forward strand.
TCCAGGTTTCTAGTTTCTCCAGTTAAACAGAAATGGCCATGCTGGGCCCGCTCTCCCATTGCCAGGGTCCACTGAGGTGAGCAGCAGCCGCCCCTGCCTAGACACACCATATGGTCTCTAGTTTGCCCAGTCTCCACCCAACCTACCTCACTATGTTATCTATGTTATTTCAGCCTCCTGAAGCTTCTTCTGTCTGCCATTGCCATTGTGCTGTGTATCTCAACACGTTCAGTATGGATACCACACAGGGAGTTGAATGACTAAGTGGAAAATAGGTACTTTTCCCCATTCTGTCTTCATAAATGTGCTTCAGCCTGTGGATCAGAACAGATCCTGCAGGTCAAAATTGCTCCTCCATGGATAGTGTGCCATCTGTATATTTCTATTCTGGCACTCATGGAGACAGTTCTGCCAAGAGAACCCGACTGGGCAATCAAACCCAGTGTGAGAGGCAACAGGCTGGGGCACATGGCACGTGTCTCACCCGCAGCAGGTGGAACCTGCAACAAAGGGAAAGACGACAATGCAGATGTCCAAAGGCACCTCCAACCCTCCCAAAAGAGACAGACGGATTAGCTTGTGTTTTGGATTGTTAGTTCTCATTTCTGATAGCTGGAGAGGCAAACCTTTTCACAGAAACACATACTAAACCTGACTTCTATAAACTGACTATGCTGCTTCATCTGTCTGCATGCTATGTTGACATTTTTCCCCACTGAGGTCAGAAGACATTGATATGTTTACACGCATATGATTACATGCATGATACGATTACAAAACAAACGAGAACTCCTAAACATTCTTAAACAAAAGATTACATTTGGGGTACTACAGCAAGTCTATTCCAAACAACTTCTTTTCTTACACTACATACATATATCCCCTTTCCTCCCCCATTTATTGATGACTGACTTACTATGTGCTTTTCACTATTTACCTCAGTTCCTTCATTGTTACTGAAAATTATTATGTTAGTTCTCGGATTTCATCCTAAGGAAATAACTGTGTAAATATGAAAGTATTTAGCTTTAGAGTTGTTCATCACCATGTCACTTAAGAGAAAAAATAAAAACCATCGAAAGCCGCATGTTAAAGTACTTGAACATACTATAAGGGAATATGATGTAGTTCTTGCAGAGGAATATGTAAGAGTGCAGGTAAATATTCATGATGCATTATTGACTGAAGCAATCAGTTGAGGATATACATATATATCTCCTCATTTCCTTGAGAATCCAAAAAATTCTCAAGGAAATTTTACTGGAGAAAAATTCTAGGGGAAAATATACTCGAATGTTAATATTTAATATCTTTGTATGTCTGAGTTATGAGTACTTTCTACTTTCCTCTTTTTGCTTATCTGTACTATTTATTTATTTATTTATTTATTTATTTATTTATTTATTTATTTATTT